>NW_027096774.1:0-86012 GCF_019320115.1 Miscanthus floridulus | reverse complement strand
TGACGTGTTTAGCAATGCTGCATCATACATCCACACTGTAGACAGGTCCAATATCAATCTTGAAAGGGCACTTCTCCTTAATAGAACTCTCCAATTCAGTAGCATTATCAAAGGATTGGAAGCACAGGTAGATGTCATTCTCCAGTTTAAGTGAAAACTCCCGACGTCCAACATATGACTGATCACATCCAGGGTGCTTTCCATCTATAGAAAAGAAAATTTGGTCAATCAAGACACAGCAAGAGTGCAAGGCTAACTCCTATAATCGAAGAATCAGGATGTGAGCATGAACCATTTCCATAGCAAAGTCATTTGAAGAAATCACCATAGGGGAAGAGCTTTCCTGCAATCATAATGCAAGTTGTTATCACAAACAGAAGCACAAATCAAAGACTAACCAGTCTCCTTACATAGTAGAGCAGGTTTTTAAATGAAAAGCCTCAGTTAGATAAAGAGCACGCCTTACACCAGATGATTAGCAAAATGTGCTACGCCTTGAAAAAGAAAAAGGAGTATGAAATAAGATATACTAAAGTTCTCAAGAAAATTGGAGAGGGAACTCTTCCAGCAAGCAAATGATAGCCAATTGTTTCCTCATCTGTTAGATGTCTCCATCACATAGAACAACCAAAAAACGTCAACCCTAGGGAACAGCCTCCAAGAGACATTATGATTAAGATGCAGCCTCAACCACACGGGCTGAGGGGGAAAAAAAACCTGAAACCCAGCTTCACCCTATAGAGCTGCAAAGTAACCTGGGTTGGCCACGACCTTCTGGGCTGGCAACCACTGCATCTACCCCTTGGGAGGAGGGCCCAAACCAACCGCAAGCGCCACAAGTGAGCCCCCTGCCACTATATTTTGGGTTGCTAGCAAGGGGATTTTTTTTTTTTTTTTTGGTTGCCACCAGATTTGAAACCTGGCTGATGTCTCCCTAAACTGGAGAGCTTACCGCTACACTACAAGAGTGTTGGCCACATACAAAAAAAATCAACCATAGTATTCATTAAAAAAACACAGCCCCTAAACTGTGATGCAAGACCTCAACTTTGTGCAAAATCAATGATAACTTCAGAAAACATATAGTTATGGACAGACAAGATGTGTGGGTCCTGTTTCAATTTATCTTCTCCATTCCACGCCATTATAAGGGAACGAATCAGTTTACCATAGTAGATTTGGAGATAGTCAGTGCTGAACCCCTCTGGTACAGCAGTGAGGGCTTCTAGCTGTTGCTGCTTCTGGCCGTCAATATCCATAGAATCAACCGGCTCGTCGTCCCTACCCATCCTTAGATCAAAAACAGCCTGTAGCAAACGAAACGAAGGAATCCAAATTAGACCAAAAAAAGGCATGGACTGCATTTGCAGGAAAAAAAAGCCCGTCAGGAAACTAGACCAGAAGAAGGCATGGCATGCAGGATTTTTTTTTTCCTTTTTGACAAACGAGAAATGGAGGGCATGCACTGGGTGTCTGGGTTGGAGATGAGGGTGGAGTTCGTGCAGGACCCTATGAATCCAATCAGGGTTGGATCGAGTACATGGCGATAGTTTTTGCAGAAAAATTCAAAGCTAGTGGACATAATACATGTATATATATACTTGTAACTGGGTCAGATCCGAATACAAATAGCTTGTATTAGGGTTCTGGGAGCTTGGTTTCACACAGCAGGCAAGGGAAGGGGTATTCGTCAGTGGCGGACCTAGGATGCTAGACCAAAATTTACACATGCGATCGGTGAGCAACCGTGCCCCGCAATTTGGTATACAAAAACTAAATAAAGTAAGTCTTAGATATGACAATTAAGTTTGAAACTTGCATCAATTAGAATGTCTCCATCCCTCTTCATAATTCACAAATCCAACAACCAAATTACATAATGCATGAGTAATCAACCAATAAATCCCTAATTCCAGTGCCTACCATCTATAGGCTAGATCAATTGAACTAATTTGGGGACAAAATGATATACTGAATAATAAATAGGTCAGGGTTGGCGTACCTTATGGAGTTCAAAGAGTTTGGGGGCCACTCCAGTGCTCCACCTCCACGCTGCACGGCATCCGGGCCAGGGGTAACGGGAAGAGAGTAAGAGACAAGAGAGAGAGAGAGTCGCAGGCAGGAAGCGACTTGCAAGATGCAAGGAGGAAAGAGTGTGTGTGTGTGTGTGTGTGTGTGGGGGGGGGGGGGGGGGGGGGGGGGGGGGGGGGGGGGGGAGGGGTTGCGGGGGCGGGGGCGGGGCGGGCAGGCGTTCCTCACCAGGGCACTAGGAGGATCTTCCGGCGGCGGTCATCAGACGGTGCCCCCTGGGCCAGCGGAGTGGAAGTGGACTCACGGACGGGATCAGCGAGTGTTGCGGCCTGACGAAGACCTAGCAAAGGTGGCTCCGGCTGCTTGCCTGCTTCGGATGCAGGCGGGCGGCGCAAGCATGGGGCAGGGGGAACGGTGCGGACTGCGGTAAAGGCAGAGATGGAAAAGAGGTAGGAGAATGGCGGGAAAAGAGGCAGCAGAATGGCGGCCGAGTGGTGGGTGCCACTGCGCTGCGCCTAGTAGCACATGCGACGGGCCGACGGCCGGCCCAGGTCTCCCAAACAAAATTGCACATGCGACGGGCCGACGGCCGGACCAGGCATCGCGGGTGGGCTCGTTGTGGCCTTGCTGTCTCCTGGGCTGAGTGAGCCTCGCCCGCAACGGCGCCACGCCTAATCGTCAATCGACCTCCTCCTTGGTTCTTGCTTTCGCTTCCCGTCCGGCCGTCCCGTTCCCTTGGACTTCGATCCCGGCCGGCGGCGCTGTCGAAGGCGAGGACGCCTCTCCGCCGAGCGTCCGGGCGGGCCCGCGGCCGCTCCCTCCTTCGGCCGGAGCGCCACTTGGTTCTGCCTCTCCTCTTCGCCTCGCCTACGTCGGTAAGGAACCCTCCCCAGCTTGACCGGGTAGATGACTCGTTTAATTTGTTCCTCGTTTTCATTTCAGTAACAAGGGGAATGCACACTTGCAGGAGGACATAGATTCCAAAATTCAGTACAAACTGACGGACCTACACATTCGAAGCCTGGCATGACGCTGTCAGTGTCCAGGTAGCTGCCTCAATGGCGCTGAAGGTTGTGTCTCGCATACGGTTTGCGAGACGGCACCTGTTATCAGGCAGACTCATGTACTGTTCGTGCCCAGATTCGCCCTCCGCGCGCGCTTCTGCCGATAGGACAAGTTCTTCTGAGTTTGATTCTGCGATTCAGTCATTCAAGGACAATCTCCGGCCAGAGAGTCTAGCCCGGGTTCTCGATTCCACATCCGACTCGAGCTTGGCTCTTAGGATCTTCAGATGGGTTTCACATCAGAGATATAACATTCACACAGTTGACACCTACAGCTGTATAATCTCCAGGCTTACTGCTGTGGAAAATCGTGATGAGATGGACAGCCTCCTCAGTGAGATGGTCAGGCTGAAGGTGCCTGCGTTGGAGCAGGCCCTTAATAAATTAGTTGAGTGCCTGAGCAGTAAGAACCAATTTGATGAAGCTTTGCTGGTAATCCAGCATGCTAGCTCTGCGAAGCTTAAGTTGTCAGTCTCAGCTTGCAATGGAGTGCTGCATGGTGTGGTCAAGCAAGGAAGGGGATTGCGGTTGTTCATGCTTGTGTACACGGAGATTGTCAAGGCGGGAGTCCTCCCTGATTTGGAGACACTGAATTTGCTGATCGAGGCCTTGTGTGAATCTGGTCGTTTAGACTTGGCACTGATTCAGTTTGACAGGATGAACAAGAAGAGGTGTACTCCTAATAGTCATACGTTTGAGGTACTGATCACAGCACTTTGTTCCCACAGCAGAGCAGATGAAGCTGTGAAGCTCTTTGATAAGATGCTGCAACTTAGATGCTCCCCTGATAGCAGCTTCCATGCTCAAGTGATGCCCCTGTTTTGCAGGTTCAGTAAAGTCAAGGAGGCAATCATGTTGCATCGAATTATGAAAGAAGATAACATTCAGTTGAGTCTGCAGTTGTACAGTGCCTTGGTTAGATGTTTGTGTGAGAATCAACTATTGGATGACGCTACCATAGTGCTCAAAGAGATGATTACATCGGGTCATGCTCCAATGGCAAGTACATATGTGGATATGATAAATTGTTACTGTACAAATGCCAAGTTCCGCAATGCTGTTATCTTTCTAGAGGAAAATGATGTCACTGAAACAGAACCATATAATGTGCTGCTGACATGGTTGTGTAGAAATGACAGGCTGCAGGATTCAGTAAGCTATCTTGAGAAATTGCACAGCAGAGGTTTTGTTGATTGTGAGTCATGGAACATTGTTATAACTCAGTTCTGCAATGAAGGAAACATCAGAAGAGCATCTGAGATCATTGGTAGAATGGTTGTTTCTTCATTTGCACCAGATGAGACTACCTATTCTGCTGTTATATCTTGTTACTGTCGATTAGGATTGTACATAGATGCCTTGAGTATGTTCAGAAGGGTAAGTATTAATAACTTGTCTTTGAATTCGGAATCTTTCTCACAGCTTGTAGAGATTTTGTGTCACACAAAGAGGATCCAAGAAGCTATTGAAGTTTTTAAATATCACTATAAAAGAGGCTGCAGTCTGACAAACAAGTCACTTGATATGCTAATTGAAGGGAGTTGCTTGTCTGGAAAGATCCGCGAAGCAGTCAAATTGCGTACGTTGGCTGTTTGCACAGGCACTTCTTGTACATTCTCCACTTATGGCATAATTATCCAAGCACTGCTCCATTTGAAGAAGGGGAAAGATGTATTGACTCTCTTTGCACAAATGCTGATGGAAGGTTGTCCATTGGATGGGTATGCATACAATATTCTGTTGCGCTCTTTCCTCACCAAGGAGACAATTATTGAGGCTGCTATCTTGTTCAACAGAATGGTTAATCATTCCTTTTTTCCTGACCAAGAGACATTTGAATTGTTAGTCAATGATATGGCTTTGTTTTCTTTTCTCAATATGGTTGCACAAAGTTTACTGAAAGTGATAGATACAAGTGGAACAGTGAGCCCCAGAATATATAATATTATTATTTATGGACTTATTAAAGAAGGCTTCAAGAGTGAGGCATGCAAGTTTCTAGACCAAATGCTGGAAAAGGGGTGGGTGCCTGATTCAAGGACTCATCGTGTCTTGGTCGGCAGCTCTGGTCTGGTGGAGGCTAGAGAGCTTGTTGAAGCCTACCAGACAGTGGATGGTGACAATGTGACCAACATATTGTTGGAAGGACTAGACTGAGGTCTGAGACATGTTTTTGTGTACTATGATAGGGAAATGATATACCAGTGCTGACATTTCAGCGCTGACAGTGTTTCCAGGTAAAGTTCTCATGAAACACTGTCAATAATGAATACTGGTAGAAGAATCTAGAAAAGTAGAAAAACCTGTAGCAGAAAAGATAAGAGGGTTGTACATACTTGAAAGACCTTCAGCAAAGAAGATGAACACGGCAAATTACTTTCTGTATAACATCCTGTGCTTTTCAGACATTATTGTGCCATTTCTGAGAAAAACACATTCTTTGCTTTTTCTCGAATAAAAAACACATTCTTTGCCATTAATAATAATCTATGTGATGACTTGATGAGTTAAATTGTACTTTAGTTCCTTGCCTGAATTCCGTGCTATTATATTTGTGACTATTCTGAACCCAATGTGGAACTAAACCAACACCACAAAACAAAATCCACCTGCTAGGCCTCTACTATTTGGGGTGTTTAAAATCTAAAACAGTAATACATGATGCCAAGTTACTCCTGAAATAAAAAGGTACTGTGTTTTCTTGACAGGCTTGATATCAGTTGATACTGAGCTGATAAAAAGGAGATGGCATAGAAAAACATAAGATTCAGCAAGGCTGAATGTGAAAATGAAGACTGCCGCCATAAGTTGAAACCTCTAAACTCAACTTAGCCTCCAGGTTTGCACCTTTGCACTTATAATTATCCCATCTCATTGATTTATTCCACAATTGCGCATTTTGTTTTTGTTTGGTTCTGTCTGCATTTGTGCCCTCATATTTTTATAGCTTAAGCAAACATGTTATCTTTCAGTACCTTTTCAGCTCAACACGAGACGCCCGATTTCCTGATATATCGCAGAACCACCCATAATCCTCCCTGTTTGCTGCGGCAACTCTGGATGTTTAAAAAACACTGGATGTAAGGCTGCCAATCCTCCTTTGTGAAGCCCACAGCAAAGTCATTACTAGAATCTGGGCATCAGACTTCAGTGCTACGTTAGCTGTGCTTGTGGGTTTCCCATTGATGGTGGTGGTTTCAAGTGATGCCGTCCCGTACTCCCGTCTCCATGTAACTGTTTTGAAATCGACCTGCCTTCGCCTATCAGTCCTGTACGTGGTGTCTGTCTCAATGTCTTTTGGTAAGTTGTACTCTCTCCGTTCCAAATTATAAGTCGCTTTGACTTTTTTTTTGGTACACCCATTTTGCTATGTATCTAGATATAACATATGTCTAGATACATAACAAATTCTATGTACCAAAAAAAAGTCATAACGATTTATAATTTGGAAAGGAGGGAGTACATGTTAAGTTGCCATGAGACCTCGAAACTGTTGCCCATTTCTGAACTATAACATCAGGATCGTTGTCAAACTGTTGGATTCTGAACTATAACATCAGTATCGTTGTAAGCATTCGATTGAATCCATCGACTCTTTTGTCTTGGTATCAGCCTTAATTGAATATGGGGAGTTGGGGACATAAGGTTATGCTTCAAACGTCTGGGACCAGACAGTGTCCCTAGGTCGTCAATTCGAACGGTTGGGATCGCTGTCTGGCAGGTCATGAACCAAACATGCCAAAAAATCATGGGAATTGCTATAATCCAGACGCCTGAATTTTGGATTTTTTAGGCGACGATCTCAGCCGTTGGATCCAGCCCTCTGTTCATCTTGTTCCTCGGCATATTCTTTCAACCCGCGTCCAGCCTGCCCGCTCCCCCGCTGCCGTGGCTGCGGACCTCTAGCG
This sequence comes from Miscanthus floridulus, assembly GCF_019320115.1. Lineage (NCBI taxonomy): Eukaryota > Viridiplantae > Streptophyta > Magnoliopsida > Poales > Poaceae > Miscanthus > Miscanthus floridulus. The sequence continues at coordinate 79,009 of NW_027096774.1, read as the reverse complement.
AGCCCCTACGGCGCCTGCGGCAGCCTTCCTCTTCCCCCTCCTGCCACTGCTTTCTCCTCCAACTCCGGCGAGAATGGTTGCGACGCACCCCGCCCCAACCTGGCCAGGCCGCCTCCATCGTCGCCAAGGCCACGAAGCCGCCCGTTCGTCGTCCCAACCGCCTGGCCTGCCTACCTCTCCAAAACTACCTCTGTCTAGGAAAGAATATAACTATGGTATCCATATCCGCTATAGTAGTTTAAGTTTGATCAAGTTTAAAGCGAATCGTATTCACATTTATATCTTCAAATTGATTTATTACAAAAATATATTTCATAATTAATTTAATGATATTTGTTTTGTAATATAAATGTTAGTATTTTTCTAACAGATTTAAATAATTTTGAAAGCATTTAATTTTTTAAACACAACGAGAATTGTATTCTTGTGTGGGCGAGCAAGTAATTTAGAAGAGAGTGAGTATTTTGAGAATGAGGGAGGAAACAAATTTTAGCATACAGTTTTCTCGGAGTTGGAGTGTGACACTGACAAGTTGACAACTTTCGCCTGGACCCCTAGCCCTGATGTGTTCGGCTCGACCGCACCGCGTCATGGAAAATTCGCTCGTTCACGTTCCGGCACGCGCGCACCGGTGCACGCAACGCAAAGCACCTCTCGAACGCCAGCTCCCCTCCCTCTCCGTCTTATCAGTCTCGCCCTTCTAGAGGGTTCTGGAAGCCAACCCAAGCCATGGACGCCGCCAGCACCGCCGCCGCCGCCGCCGCCTTGGCCACCCCGGCCCCCGCCCCGCCCGCGACCGTGCAGGTGCCGCGCGGGCAGGTGGATCTGATCGATTTTATCGACTGGACCGGCGTCGAGTGCCTCAACCAGGACTCGTCCCACAGCATCGTGAACGCGCTCAAGCAGGTAGGCGCCGCGTTCCCCCTCGACCCAAACCCTAGCTCGACCAGCGCCTTCCTGGGATTCTAACGGATTTTAGATTCTGCTCTTCGCGCGATTTTGGTGGGAGCAGTTCGTTTGGTTTTCCTTTTTTTTCCGGGAAGTTCTAGGGTTTCGTCGGTGGTGACTTTCTGATCGCTCGTGGCTGTACTGCGATCTCTAATGGCGATTGCGTTGTGGTGCTTGTTTGATGGTTGCAGAGTTTGCGGGACGACGAGGGGCTGTACCTCGCCAGCGATTCGGACGAGCAGCTGCTGATCTACATCCCCTTCATGCAGGTGGTCAAACTACATTCCGCACTATTCAAAGGCCCCGAGGAAGAGGGTAAGATTTGCAACTCCCTGTATGGGTTCAATGCGATGAGGCTAGATTTGTGCCCAATTGACAGTTTATATGTTCAAAGTAGGTAGGAGCACTACATTCCTAAGTTATATGCAATAGTGATAGCTAGATCAGCTGAGCGCCTCCGAGTAGCCCCTGCACTGCAGGGAGAGGGATATGCTGTCTGGACTCTGGCATGGCCGAGGCCGCCGGCAGCTCCACCAGCTGCTGCTTCACGGTGTTGGTTCCTACCTGCAGAGTTGCAGACCAAAAGTGCAATCCCATTTTTTCGCATGGTGCTTATCAGATTCTGATGGAAAATTTAATGTTAGTGTTATTGAGAATAAAAGTTAGACCCAGCATCAAATAACAACAACAACAAAGCCTTTAAGTCCCAAACAAGTTGGGGTAGGCTAGAGTTGAAACCCAGCAGAAGCAATCAAGGTTCAGGCACGTGAATAGCTGTTTTCCAAGCACTCCTATCTAAGGCTAAGTCTTTGGGTATATTCCATCCTTTCAAGTCTCCTTTTATTGGCTCTATCCAAGTCAACTTCGGTCTTCCTCTACCTCTCTTCACGTTACTATCCTAGCTTAGGATTCCACTACGTACCGGTGCCTCTGGAGGTCTCCGTTGGACATGTCCAAACCATCTCAACCGGTGTTGGACAAGCTTTTCTTCAATTGGTGCTACCCCTAATCTATCATGTATATCATCGTTCCGAACTCGATCCCTTCTTGTATGACCGCAAATCCAACGCAACATACACATTTCCGCGACACTTATCTGTTGAACATGTCGTCTTTTCGTAGGCCAACATTCTGCACCATACAACATAGCAGATCTAATCGCTGTCCTATAAAACTTGCCTTTTAACTTCTGTGGTACCCTTTTGTCACATAGGACACCAGATGCTTGGCGCCACTTCAAGCACCCTGCTTTGATTCTATGGCTAACATCTTCATCAATATCCCCGTCTCTCTGTAGCATTGGTCCTAAATATCTAAAGTTATCCTTCCTAGGCACTACTTGACCTTCCAAACTAATATCTTCCTCCTCCCGAGTAGTAGTGCCGAAGTCACATCTCATATACTCAGTTTTAGTTCTATTGAGTCTAAAACCTTTGGACTCCAAAGTCTCCCACCATAACTCTAGTTTCTGATTCACTCATGTCCGACTTTCATCAACTAGCACTACATCGTCCGCGAAAAGCATACACCAAGAGATGTCCCCTTGTATGTCCCTTGTGACCTCATCCATCACTAAGGCATACACCCAGCATCAAATAAGGGAGGCTGTATTTCATTTTATTGCCTCCTTGTACTTTGACCTAACTGAAAACATAGTATGCGTTACCAACTTAACGCCAAGTCTTATTTTGGCAATTTTTTTGTTGAGAACTGCATGATGCTCTGTCACTGCAATTTTATGGTTGCCTTTCTTTTTCAAACAATAATGCCCTTTTCTCATATTAGGCCCCAAAACAGTAAAACTCTTCTCCAACAAAGAGCATATGGGTTTCAGGTATTCTACCACCTGTCTGGAGTTGTTTGGAGTTTGGTCTTTTCAGAACACATTATCTTTTCTATTCAGCCTGAGTGCATGACCATATATTTATGTAATAAATGGCAGCAATGTCAATGACTATCCACCAAGTGACACCCTCGAGCTATCCTCCAATCATTTGATAGAGGTATGACTTATCACCCTACTCTTATATATGGTTGATGGCCATCCAGTTTTTTTGGCATACCAGCTATTATTGTTTTGCTCACCCAGATGGGTCTTGGCCTTTCTTACCTGCAGAATAAACCTTTGTCGCTAAAGTATGTCAAGTTCCAAAATGTTCGCAGGTATGTACATTTTTATATGCTTTTCTTCCCTCTTGTTTCTTATCACTGTTTTTAATGGCCTTCTTTTATTATTTCAGCCTGACTATATTTATTGAGGACAATCAAAGTGGAAGTGATATCTCGAAAATTCACAAGATTGCTCTTTATGGAACAACGTAAGTTTTTCTCTTCCGCATGTTTACTATCATAGCCACTGTTTCTGTTTTGGTTGGTTCTACTTCGTTTTGGGCAAAGGCTAGAATTATAAAGTTTTGTTAGTGTGAAGATAAGAAATGATGATGATGTCTAAAGTAAAAGTCACTGAAGGAGATCCTCTGGAATAGTACTAATTATGTGGAGGGGGAGAAATTGCAATTCTGGAATATGAACAAGAATTGGAAACATGTATTCTTTGAGCTAATAAATTTAATTAAGTTTGCGAGGACATCCATAGTTTTTTTTTTGAGGTAGACATCCATAGAAATTCAAGCTGATTGGTGATACCTGCTTAGTGATCAATAGGATACCTGCGTGATATGCAAGTGCAACCTTTGGTTATTGATCAGAGCTATGTATTTTGCTATTTCTCTGTTCATTTGTACAAGCAGGTTACTATTACTACCTGTACAGAAAAAGTAGCTGGAGTTCTGCTAGATTTAGTAACTGGCTATTTTATTTAGCCAAAATTGAAAGGTGAAGGAAATCAATATACCAAATCAGATAGGAATGTGCTTAAGGGAAGGGGGATCCATTGTCAGGCTTTGAGAACGTAGTAGAACTCTCCTTAATTTCTTCACATATGCATACCAGCATATGTAATTGACGGTGACGCGGTCCATTTTCCTAAAGTCAAATTGCTTGGTTTATTTTGCAGTGTGGACACGACGAATATGAAGGATTTGAAGAAGATAGAAGAGCACTGAGACCATTTAAAGGTTGAGCCTATTCCAGTGGGTGTATGGCATACTAGAAACAGTTAGATGTTGAATTGAGCAATTTGTAGTTGACCCTGGCAACATTTCCCCCCCTATTTTTATACAACGAGGAGTTCAAAGAGTGCAAGTCTGGTGATGCCGAAGGTACTGCCTCTTGGCATCTTGTAATCCTGCAATTTATGGCTTGGGTGTGACAGTCAGACCATCCGAATCCATTTCATGAATGAACCAAAATTACTCCATGCATCGATGGTCTTGCAAACTTGGCCAGCAAAGCTCAGTTCGTTCCTGGGAAGTTTGGTTTGTGTTGAACATTTCTGAGGCCGATGAATGCATTGTTGCGGTAATTGACATACGCACAGCTGCCTTGCCGGCGTGATCCTTTCGCTGCCGTTTGTGATATAATGAATTGGATTGGCAATACTTCGTTGGTAGCAGTAATGTTCAATCACGGCGGTGCCGTTCGACCCTATCTATGGATTACAGATTGGCCTGCAAGTTTGCAACCCATCCAGATAGCCGTAGGCTTAGATTACATGTGATCCTATGTATATATGTTCACATTCATCAGTCGACGCCTTCGATCACAGCGAGGATGGCCTGGAAGAGGTTGATGATGTCGAGGTAGAGCTCGATGGCGGCGGCGACGTACTCGTCGTAGGAGTAGCGCTTGATGAGGTTGTCGGTGTCGTAGATGATGAAGCCTGAGAAGACAAGCGCGGCGATGCAGCCGTACACCATGGTCCCCGTCTTTCCCAGGGGAAAGAGGATCCGCACGAGGCCGAAGAGCATGAGGACGAGGACGGCGGCCATCAGGAATGGCCCCAGGAACTCGAAGTCGTAGCCTTGCTTGGCCGCCCAGAAGGTGTAGGCGGTGAGCCCCAACACCACCACCATGGTGATCACCACCGCCTCCAGTATGACGGGGCCCTTAGCCGACAGGCAGCTGAGCCCCACGGCGAAGCTGATGCCGACGGTGAAGAGCGCCAGGAGGACGAGGTTCACCGGGTGCCGCTTCCGGTAAATGATCATCGGAATCATCACTGCAATTTTTTTTTTAAAAAAATGCACACCGAGCAACGACGTCGACCGATGATCCATGTGAATGAACATGTATATGTGCATACACGTACGAGAAGTCGAGAAAGAAGCACGGACGGCCGTACCGAGGATGGGGAAGATGATGACGGCGATGGTGGCGGCGATGGCGCCCATGGTGCGGGAGCGGAAGAAGTCGCCGATGGCGCCCACGAGGTTGACCGTGGCGGCGACGGCCACCGTCAGCAGCAGCTGCAGGCAGACGATCGCGTACACCTTGCGGATGAAGGCCCACCGCAGCTGCGGGCTCTCCATCATGTACGGGTACATGCCGCCGTCCGCCCCCGGCGGGTAGCACGCCTCCATGTCGTGGCTGCACTTGCCGTGCTTGCCCATGGCTGGCTGCTGGCCTGGCCGGGCCTGTCTCCCGCGCGCGTGCCCCGAGGGAGAGAGACGGCGAGCAGCCGGTGGTCGTCGGTTCTCGCGCCTCGTCGGCTATTGATAGGTGGGCTGCGCTGCGCTGGGGGAGGGATGTTTAGGCGTGTCGGAACCTTTTTGGGTGGTGGAGAAAGATGGCGGCAACTGCACGAGGGCTTCTATTCTTGGTGCGCTCAAATTGTAAGAGTAGCTTTTCCCGGCTGGTCTTTTGTCATGTGATGTAATGTACGTACGTAATACAGTAGTCTCAATATATCTGTCTTACTGTTGGGTTCCTAACTTCCTAATAAGAAACCAAAGGTTTATTTTTCTACTAAAGTATAATATAGTCCGCACCAAAAAGAAAATCTGATGAGCAAAGCTCCCGCGTATATCCCTAAGAAAAGAAAAGAATTTGCCGGTTTTTCTCTACTCTGTTTTTACTCTCGATTGTCACTTTTGGTATTCGTGCCGTAAGTTTGACTGGATTCGTAGAAAATACGTGCAAACAAATTCAATGATCTATCTAATGATATTAGTTTTGTACCATAAATATTAATATATTTTTTTTATATATATTTAGTTAGAGTTGTTTCTCGAAAAATGAAAATGATAATTATTTAGGGATGGAGACTTCAGATGTAGGAGTGTCTCCCGACAAATGGATTTATTATGTTTGGCATGCAGTTCTGTCCTATTACTTGCCTGTTTTTTCCTCGAATAAAGCAGGGTAGCCACGTATCATTTTATTGAGATAAGAGAAAAGAAAACAAGAAAAAGGACATAGAATCTACTCGCAGGAACACGCACTGGTTACAGAGTTGCAAAAAAAAAACCAGAAAAAAAAACCCCAAAAAACTCAATACTCCTCTCTCTCTCTCTCTCTCTCTCTCTCTCTCTCTCTCTCTCTCTCTCTCTTAGAAATACTCATACCTATTCTAGGAGAGCAACCAAAGGCGTAGCTCTATCTCCTGGAGAGCAGAAGCTCCAACGAAAGCACCAAACGCTGCTCTCATTGCCTCTCAATATTTACCGAACCACTTGCACATTTAGACTTACACTCTCAAACAACATTTAAATGCTTCCATAATCCATATCTCCTAAGCAGTCAGGATGACTAAAGTGTATCCTTTTCTCATATCTTTGGGTATCCTCTTTTTTTATGCAATCCATGGCTCTATGGCCTTGTTATTGGAACCATAAGCTCGACAACATCGCGAGCAATCAAGGTCTTTATAAATTCTAGGAGGGGGCTTGCCCACACATGGCGATCACCCGGGTCCCAACACATAGCGAGCTTAGCTAAATTATGTGCTATCCCATTACAAGCTCTAGGAATAGAAACTGCATACAAAATGCTCATTCAAAAAATCACGAGTGTCCCTTATCAACATTCCGCATGCTGCGAGAATGCGAGATCCATGGATGGTGAGACAAGAGCTTTTTGAAGAATTGTCGAGTCCATCTCCACCTGCACTCGTGAAATGCCATGATCTGTAGCCGCTTGCAAAGCCTGGGCACACGCTACTGCTTTAGCTGTGATTTCATCCGAGATCGATCCCAGTCGACCGGCCCCTGCAAGCACCACTTCGCCTTCATAATCACGGACAGTAAAGCCCCAACTTCCTTGCATCGTGTCCTGGATGAATGAGCCACCGAATTGATCTTGAGCTGGCCCGGCGGCGGAGCTTTCCATTTAGCATTCCCAGTTGTCTGCCTGATCGGCTCCTTCCTCTCCAACTTGCTCAAATCATTCAGCAAGTTAATTACATCTGCAGCAACGCCATCCACACCCTGACCCTTCTCCCCTTTGTTAATTTTGTTTCTCTCTGTCCACCACTTCCAAAGGAATAACACTGTTTTAGTTCGAACTTCTTTCAGTGATAATATTTCAGTCACCACTTCCCATGCCGATTGCTTTGACAACAGCTGTTGGCGAACCGGCTCAAGGGAAAGAGTAGACCACCATCGCTTCACCAGCTTGCATTTAAGAAAGCAAATGTCCTCCATCCTCATCCAACCGGTGACAAACTGGGCATCTTGTATCGAGCTGTACACCTCTCCTCTGAATATTCATCTTGAAAGCAAGACTGTTGCGTGCCGGTCTCCATAGAAAATGACAAACTCTGGGCTGGCATGGAAGCTTCCATAATTTGCGCCAAATAGCACTTCTGTTATTCACAACACAGCTGCTATTACTCCCCTCACCTCTTTGCCGGGACTTCATACGATTCTTCTCATCATCCAAAACATGATAGGCGGATTTCACCGAAAATTGTCCTTTGTTGTCAAAGTGCCAAGCTAAAGCATCCTCATGGTCATCCTCCTCCCAGAACACCTTGCGTACCAGCTCCTCATCCCAACTTCCCGTGTCCGGGTGCAGTAGCTCTGCTACTCGAGTCAAAACCGTATGGCCCCTGGGGGTAATCGGTCTCCTGGTGATTTCATTCATCATCCATGGATCCTCCCAAATTTTGATTTGCATTCCGTCCCCAATCCGCCAAATCAGTCCTTTTTGCAACGCTTGGAGTCCACGCACAATGCTACGCCAAGTATACCATACTTCGCCCTCAATAGCTGCGCACATAATGAATCAGGATTTTGCAGAATCCTCCAACCCTACCGTGCTAACATCGCCAAATTGAAGAGATGAAGGTCTCTATAGCCGATCCCACCTTCCTCCTTTCTTCTACACATCTCCTCCCAAGAGACCCAATGCATTTTATTCTCCTTGTCTTGTTGCGCCCACCAGTATCTACATATCATTCCTCTCATCTCATCACAAAGAGATTTAGTAAGATCGAAACATGACATGGCATATGAAGGGATTGATTGTGCCACCGCCTTGATCAATGTTTCTTTACCGGCCTTTGATAGCAATTTCTCCTTCCATCCCTTTATTCGTTTCCAGACTCTCTCCTTTAAATATGCAAACACAGTTTTTTTTATCTCCCCATATATACTGGCAGCCCCAAATACCTTGAATTCAGCGTCTCCCGTGTGAGGTCAAGAATTTCCATGAACCTCCTTCTGGCACATGACTTGGTATTCTTAATGAACACAATAGGACTTTTCCTTGTTTATTTTTTGCCCTGAGCATGTCTCATAAATTTGTAGAACATGTCGCAGATGTGCTGCATTCTCGGCATTTGCTTTTAGGAGAAGCAGTGAATCATCTGCGAACAGAAGGTGAGTAATGCTAGGAGCTCCTGCACATATTGAGACCCCCTGAATATTTCCATTCATCTTGGCATTCTTTAGCAATGATGAAAAACCTTCCGCACACAACAAGAATAAATACGGGGATATAGGATCCCCTGCCTTAGACAGTAGGAACAATTCGTTCAGTCAAGCCACCATTCACCCGTATACGATAAGTGACAGTTGTAATACACTTCATAATCAGGCTTGTCCATCTCTCATGAAACCCCAGCCTTCTCATAATCTTCTCCATAAACGGCCACTCCACCCTGTCATAAGTTTTGCTCATATCTAATTTCAGTGCCGCATATCCATCCTCGCCACTTCTTTTATTTTGCATAAAATGGTTCATCTCATATGCTATCAGTACGTTATCAGTAATCAAACGTCCAAAAACAAATGCACTTTGATTTTGCGAAATAATTTCTGGCAAAATGACCTTTAAGCGGTTCGATAATACCTTCGATGCAATCTTATACACAACATTGCAAAGACTGATCGGACGAAGATCTTTGAGCCTTTCCGGGTTCTGATTTTTGGAATCAGTACCACCACTGTATCATTCCAAGACTCCGGCATAGGCCCACCGCTGAAGAAACTCCGCACCTCCCTAGTGATATCTTCACCAATTGTCTCCCAAAAAGATTTATAGAACAGCGCAGGCATACCATCCTCCCCGGGTGCTTTCAAATTTCCGATGCCATCCAAGCCCTGCTAATTTCCTCATCAGAGAAATCCTTCAACAAAAAATCATTCATCTCGGGAGTAACACGGGCCGTAACACACTGCAGCAATTCGTCCGTGCCACTACCTGCAGTGACAACACCACATCATCAGTTGGAGAAACGTATTGCATCAGGACGAGGTCATCAACATACAAGGATACTGGTTGCCATCTTTCAGCCTAAGTTTTTTTCAAAATAGTAACATTTTTAGGCCCTATTTGGAAGGGGTCTCAGGGACTCCGGCTAACCCATGCAATGTTCATTGAAGTTCCTTTTCTCTTTCATTTTCAAATGAACCGGAAGCCGAAAGAAACTAATAATTTGTTTTTACTTCTTCCAAAGAAACCAATGATTTTTTTTTCTTCTCCGGCTCCTCAAGTGCTGTAACACTCTCCGGCTCCTAAGTACTGTAACACGGAGCCAGCCAAAACCATGAGAAGCTCGGCCAAACAGGCCTTTGGACAAAATTTTGGAAAACTACCGGCTGTGTCCAGTAATCTATCAGCCTCAGTTTTTCCAAAACAGTAGCATTTTAGGCAAAATTTTGGAGAAATTTTATAGCAAACGATCAAATTACGTGCATACAGGACTGCGGATTCACTCCAATTTGCAAACCAAAGAATCTACGTCCATGAATGCGTTTAAATGCCTCCAATTAAAATAAAATAGAATCAAAATCGGATCAAACGCAGTGCAATTTACTGGGATTCTTATTTTGATCGTGCGTAGAAATACAACTGCACTTCGTCTTGTTGAAAGCTCGTAAACAGTCTTGACTCTTGGGCAGTTCCATACACAAAATTATCCTTATTCGCTAGGCCAGACATGACATTTGAACTAAGGTAGCACCAACAGAATCTAATTATAAATTGGAGTATCCATGAGATTACAGTGTGTGTGATATACACAAATGTACGTGAAAACAAGATCGAAGTGAAAGCTGGACGAGCTCAGCTATCGGCTGCTCTCAGCAGCTGCAGCAGAGACAGGAACAGGTTGATGACGTCAAGGTAGAGTGAAACAGCAGCCCATATGTATTCATCGTAGGTGTAGCGCTTGATGATATTGTCCGTGTCATAGATGATGTATCCACAGAAGATAAGTGACGCCAACCCACCATATATCATCACAGATATCTTGCCCAGTGGGAAAAAGATCTGTGCAGCAAAATCTCTATTAGTATGATGCACAACTCAGCATAAGCAAATAAGTAATTAGATGATGCACTCAACATCCACCACAGTAAAAAAGTATCTTAATAAAGATATATAAATACTTAATGGGAATCAAAGTAGAGACATCCAACCTGAATTAGTGAAAACACCATGAGCACCATGATAGCAGCAAATAGGAAGGGACCAAGGAAGTTGAAGTCATGGCCCCTCTTTGCAGCCCAGAAAGTGTAAGCAGTTAAGCTAACCACCACCACTGCTGTAAGAATGGCAGCCTCCAAAATGATTTTTCCTGCACACATAACAAACTGCCAATCAGTTCCTTCATATAGAGAACAAAATCCTAGTTGATACAAACCATACATGATCGAAATGGGGACATCAGCAAAGCACATTGCAATCACATATGGCAGAATTCCAGTGAGTAGATGAAGTGAATTGCCACAAATGGAACTGATCCCATTGCATACTTCTGCAATATGACCATTCAAAGTTTAGGACCTTATATGCCCATGTACTTAAAGTGTCCCATGAAATTCATCTAAGCTAGTTTCTAAACAAATTTTGTTTGGACTGTCAAATAGTTCGTAACAATGGCCATGTGGAGTTTTGATGTCATGCCCACAAAAGAACTATAGAGGCAGAAACAAACAGAGGATACATAACTCTAATAAAAAGGCCAAAGAAGCCTCAACTTCTACCAGGCCCTATTCGCTTCTCTTATAATCCGTCTTTTTCAGCTTGTTTTTTCAGCCAGAACAGTGTTTTTCTCTCACAACAAATCAGCCGGAACATTGTTTCGGCTTGTTTTTTCAGCGAAGCGAACGGGCCCATCTGAGTTCAAAAAATACAAACTTGTAAAAGGGAGAAACCCAATGATGGTTTTGCTCATTGGTTTTCTTGTCACAAAAGGCGAAAAGAATAAAGGTTTCCACTGCCGGACAATCTTTCAACAAGGCTTACGCCTGTCAACAAGGCCTCAACAAGAAGAATTAACAGTCATCAAACCCACAGATGGGGCAACGTACCAAATGCCTTTGTGTTGGATGGGCAGATTACATAGATGCTTACGCCTAAAGTTTGGAGATTAAGCCACAAACAAATGTAGTTACCATAACAATAATGGACAGGGCCAACTAGTACCATGTTTGTTCAAAATTTATGCAGGTTGATCAAAAGCATATGCGGCTAAAGACATTGGAACCTGTAATCTAAGCACATAACAATGCTTCCGATGAATTACACTTATGCAGGTTTTGTGGCACATCACATTCTGTAGGCTGAAATCGATGTCGACAAGGTGTTAAAGGACTCCAACAGCTCAACTATATGTTTGTGGCGCTGGAAATAATAGAACAGACCTTAATGTTAACAGAATTTGTTTACTGTCGATTGCCTTGCCAAAATTTTCTGAATGATCAAGTATACCAAATTTTAGTCCAACAAATGTGGTTAGAGGAGCATTAAAAAAAAGGAATCCTAATGCAAACCGAAACTCCCATTCACTAGAATCACCAATCAACTCAGAAACCATTTTGAGATGCTCAATTAGACCATTCACGCTATCACACCTAATCACGACTTAGAGCCAGCAATAACTGAACAAATTACCGCTGGTGAATGCGCATGTCATGCCGACGGCGAAGCTGATGGCGACGGTGAAGAGGCCGAGCAGCAGCAGATTGACCGGATGCTTCTGGTGGTAGTAGCGCAGAGGGCACAACACTGCGGCGCAAAAGGTTGCACACCAATTTCAGCTCACGAGAAAAAAAAATCCCCCAAAAGACGGGAGAGCTGGGCTTACCGATGAAGGGCAGGATGATTAGGAAGATGTAGAGCGCGATCCCGGCGTTGGAGGAGACGAAGAAGTTGGAGACGGCGGGCACCTTGACGACGAAGCCGGAGACGGCGGCCGTCATTGCGAGCTGGACGGCGAGGATGACGTAGATCTTGCGGACGAACGCCCACCGCAGCTCGGGGCTCTCCGTCATCCCCGGGTACAGCAGCGAGGACCCGCCGGCCTCGAGGTCCGGGTCCACCTTCCTGAACCCGAACATGGCCGCTAGTCTCTCGCTCGCTCGCCTCGCTAGGGTTTCGCAGGCCCGCCGGCGGAGACGACGACGCGGGCGACCGACGACTGGGCAAAGAGAGGACGAAGACGGAAAGCAAACAAGCAGTTGGTTTTGGTTCGCTGGCTGGGAATACTTGGCCTTTAGGGCCACGTTTAGTTCATCCAAATTCTAGAATTTGGTACTATGCAAAAAGAAGATTTCCCGTCACATCAAACTTGTGGTACATGTATGGAGTACTAAATATTGACGAAATCAAAAATTAATTACACAGTTTAGTTGTACTTTGCGAGACGAACGTTTTGAGCCTAATTAGTCAATGATTGGAAAATTATTACGAAATAAAAACAAAACGCTACAGTGTCGCAACAGTGCCGCGAATTTGGGCGGCGCCAAATCTGGGGCCGAACTAAACGCGGCGTAGATCACCTCCAAATTCCAAATTTTTTCATTCTCTCTCCATCACATCAATTTTTAACTACTTGCATGGAACATTAAATATAGGTAAAAAAAATAACTAATTCCACAGTTTAGTTGGAAATCACGAGATGAATCTTTTAAGCTTAGTTGGTCTACGATTAGACAATATTTATCAAATAACACGAAAACGCTACTATTCATCGGATTGCAATTTTTTGCAATCTAAACATTGGATTGGATGGGAAGAAGACCAAACGACCTTCTCGATGCGGGTGCCTTCGAAGAGAAGGCAATTGCAACATGGGCCGAATGCAGCGTGTGCATTAGGCCCATCGTGCAGACAAGCGGGCCGTGGCTATGGTCCAGACATGCGGGCCGTGCCAGGTGAGTGGACCCAAACCGCCATCGCTGTCTGCCCATTTGAGCCTGACGCGTGTCGCCGCGTCGTCGTCTTCGTTGTGAGCTCTCTCTCTCTACCCACCGAATCTCGCAGTTCCAGGTGCGGAAGAATCCGTCCTCAATTTGCGTTTCCACTCCCACCACCGCTTCTTCCCGGATCCCTTGTCCTCCTTGATTTCCTCTCACCAAAAGCGGGTGCCGCTTCCCGCCACTTGAGCGCGCGGCGAGCTCACCTCGGTCTCAGGTGGCGCCGTGCGGTGCGGCGGGCGCCCGTGCTGCTGGTTTCGCTCCAGGGGAGAAGGGCCAGAGGGAGCAGAGCAGGTTGGGGACTTGGGGCGTTTGCGTTTTCTTTTGCGGGGCTGTGGGTCAAAAGCGTGGCGCTTTCCGCTCCACCTCCTCACGCCGGAATCAAATCGAACCCCCCCTGATTTGGTTCGTGGCATCGGTGCATGAGCTTGCTCCAAGAGATTTCTCTTTTGGTTCGGCGTCAGGGGTTCTGTGAGGTCACGCGGCGTCTTCCTCTTGGTGCACTTCACATGTCCGGGCGCTTTGATTTCTACCCACTGCGCGAGTGATTCTGCTGCTGCTGCAGCTGTTAGGTGCGCACGGGTCGTGATGGGGTGAACTGAAGCGTTCCTCACAGGGCTGTGGGTTTATTACGCCGCCTGTCTGCTTCCCCGCACCTTGTTCTTGTGCCCATACTTCTTTGCTTTTGTCACGTCTGAACCGTGTCTTCTTGTAGTATCTGAGGCTTGGCAGTTGGCAAGTACGAAATAGCAACCTGCTTAGATATAAACCAGTGTCTGGTGCAAAGCCCAAAGGGGTTACAAATCGTTGATGCCTAGATCTGCTTCCTGCTGAGGCGAGGCTGTAAGTTTGCTCTGTTGATGGGGTTACCATAAACCACGGGAACGGGATGTTGAATTCTGTCAAGGTGGAGAGCCGACCGTCAGTGGGCGCTGCCAATGGCCAGCCTAGGCCGATGGATGTGCTCCATGACGGCGGTCCGCCGCCGTTCCTTACCAAGACGTACGACATGGTTGATGACCCAACCACGGATGCCGTTGTGTCGTGGAGCGCCACCAACAATAGCTTCATAGTTTGGGATCCTCATATATTTTGGACGGTGCTGCTGCCAAGGTACTTCAAGCACAACAACTTCTCCAGCTTCGTTCGGCAGCTCAACACTTATGTAAGTTGTTAACTCCATCGGTGCTTTGGTCCCATGTTCTATGATGTGGTGTGCTGAAATCCTACTTCCTTATTTGTGGAGTGAATTACAGTTAGTGTTTGAGAATTGCCAGCATTCCGCAATGGTGATATTTGAATAACAGGGTAATTGGCTGCTCCTTCTGTTGCACAGAAAAGCATGTAACTAGCCATGAAAAATCCTAATTGTTAGCATGATAGCATGTGTTTTTTTTTTTGTATATGCATATAAGAAACTGGAAAAGCAAAGTTGCAAGTTTTGTGTGGAAGTAATCAAAGCAAGGTACTCAGGGTCCAGCTGAATTTTGATTAAGAACTTATTATGCTTAGGAGTAGGTTGGCACCAGTTAAGAGTTGGTCAAAACCTATGAAACAAAAAATGTACTCAAACAACCAAATAATTGTTCTCATAATTGTTAGGTGAAAAAAAAAACTGTACAGAAGAGACTATGTTTGACTAATTTGGTTATCGCCATTGAAGTAAACCACAGATACTGTTAGTGCTTAAGAATACTAACAATCTAGAAACTACTGATGTTTTAAGATCTTTCATGGACTGCATAATAGAAAATAATGCAGAATTGTTTTGTGCTTGTTGTTCCCCACTTCCTCAGTTCAAGTTGTTGGAACGCATGTGTGTCTGTAAAAATCTAAGAGGTGACTTTATTTTCCTGCAGCAATGGTCTGGTTTGAATATTAAAACTTTTATTGCCTGGAACTGTTTTTCTGATCTTCTAAAACTTTTAAAGCTGGCACCTGGTATTCCCATACCCCAGCCAATTTCATTCTTTCAGTAGTTGTTGAGATCATATATGTACTGCACAGACACCATATTGAAGGTCTGCTGACTTTGATCAACTTTGTTAGATGCATTGTACAAATTTTGCAGGCAGGCAGGTCATCACCTACAATTTCCAAATTAATTCTTATTCTCCAAATTATCTTTGATCTTCCTGTAGTTCGCCTTGTATAGCATTTTGATGAGGGGCTTGTTTTCTACTCGTCACGTCAAAATAATATAATAGGTTGAAGAAGAATTTTGGCTAATAGATTTAAGATAAATAGTTTATGTTCTTCATAGGATTCCTCTTCATTTTGGCATTTTATCCAACCTGAAATGATTTCAGCAGTTAATTCTTCCTCAATGAAAAATGGCGTCTGATATTTCTGATGACTGGATTATTGGTTTGGCAGGGCTTCAGAAAGGTGGATCCTGACAGATGGGAATTTGCTAATGAGGAGTTTCTGAGAGGTCAGAGGCACCTTCTCAAAAATATTAGGCGTCGGAAACCTCCACATTCATCTCCAAATCAACAATCTCTTGGCTCTTACCTTGAGGTAGGGCACTTTGGATATGAAGAAGAGATTGATCAGCTGAAGAGGGACAAACAGCTCTTGATGGCTGAAGTTGTGAAGCTGAGGCAGGAGCAGCAAAATACTAAATCAGATCTACAGGCCATGGAAGAGAAATTACAAGATACCGAGCAGAAGCAACAGCAGATGATGGCATTCATGGCTCGAGTCATGCAGAACCCTGAGTTCATGCGACAGCTGATCTCCCAGCGTGAGATGAGGAAGGGGCTTGAGGATGCCATCTCAAAGAAAAGAAGGCGCCGCATTGATCAGGGACCTGAAGCTGATAGCATGGGCACTGGTTCTAGCCTGGAGCAAGGGTCTCAGGCAGTGTTTGAACCGCTGGAGCTGGTGGAATCACTTGCCAATGGTGTGCCATCTGATCTGGAGAGTTCATCTGTTGAGGCAAAGGGTTTCGAGGTCCAACAAGGTGTTTCTTCCCGTGGCTACGAGCGTCTTAATGGCAGGCCAAGTGCAGAGTTAAATGATGATTTCTGGGAGGACCTTCTGCATGAGGGGGGACTCGGTGCAGATGCAGGTAATGCAGTTGGTCACGATGATATGAAGATGTAGTCTCAGAAGGTAGCCTGCCTCGACTGAAAGAACATGGACCCAGACATCAGCGGCTTTAGTTTTATCACAATGGCTCCGAGTATCTTTTATGCTCGTATATCACTGTTTTGTACTTGACCCTTCGATCAATGAGACACTATATCGGCTGCGGTTGTTAATACAGTCTGTTCAGCATGCGGATGGAAGTATTTGGATTAAGATGTTCCTATGGTATCCAGAGATACCATAGTTTGTTTTCTTCTGGCCGACTGCCCGACCCTGTTACCGTGGACACTGTTTGTGCAAACAACAAGGTTATGTTGCCTGCAGGCTATCTGTGTATCTGTTCTAACTAATCGCAGCGCTGGTACAGCGCAGTGGCCTGCCAAGCTGCCACTATGAGATTGTAGGGAAAGACCAGATAGCTTGTATATATGTAAAAGTGATCCTTTTATGTCTGCTGATCTACAGTAACCTATCATGTGCACCTTTAGTCTGTATATAACATATTTATCGCCGTATTTCCACATCATTGTCTTTGTTTACGGCCTGTTTGGAAGCCTTGTTTTAGGAACAAAACAGGTGTAAATCACCGGCCTGAAAACTTATACCCGCTGCGTTGAAAAAGGTTGTTTGGATGGCTTGTGAAGATAATAATTTAATTACACTCGGTTTCATCGATTCCAACCGAAAAAAATAATATCTCCTCCTGAGTCCCGAGAAAAAATACGACGGATGTCGGGCTGCGCTGCGCTCTTCTGGCTTCACTCGCATGGTGCATGTCTCTTGGGCGGTGTCGCGAAGCACGCTGTCTGTGAAGTAGGCTTTTTTTTTTTTTTTTTTTTTTTTCAAACGAAGGAGCTCTGACTCTCAATTAAGGAAGAAGTAAAAGAGTTTTACATACAAGTGTCTGTGAAGCAGGGTGACACGCGCTTACTCTTACCCATGCATGACGCATGTAGCATGTACCTGCTCTGCACGATAATGGTCATGTTTGCTTCACTGAAAAAAAATAAGCTGAAATTTGTTCCGGCTGATTTGATTTTAGAGAAAAACATTGTTCCGGTTAAAAAAAACAAGCTAAAAAAGATAGATTATAAGAGAAGCGAGCAGGGCCATTTTACAAGAGAATTAAGTCACACTTGTAAATTCTTGTGCACTAGAAATTCCAAACGGAAGCCGGTCACAGGTGTAAAATATTGCAAAACATCCAAACAGGGCCTTATGTTACGTTGCCTTTCCTTCTGGACCTGGTTTTCTCGTTGCTGTGGGAAGCTGTGATCATGAGATGCTCTGCTTTGCTAGTGAATTAGTGATCCGAAGTGGTCGTGCTGCTGGAATTCTTACCTCCTCCAAAGTTGATTGGAAGACGATCTTACACTGTTACACATGTATGTACTACTGTACTAGGTTGGTCGGTGCCAGTGCCCGGAGATTTGTTTGCATGCAAAACTGTTTTCAACTTGTGAAATGTAGAGAGCGTTTGTCTGCCAAAGACGCTTAATATGGCACCGTAGTTTTTATTCTTACCCCAATCGGTAGCCAAAGGACTAGCAAAAATAAATCGAAATTTATTGGACTTCAGTTCGATGCTTTTCTTTTTCTGATGAGAGTACTATGTTTGATGCTACTTTTTCTTGAGGGAGTTGATTCATGCTAGTAGTCCCCTCTGCCCTCTGGGCCCTCTCCTTTCATATTTGATGCTGGCCATTCAAAATTCAGAGTTTTTTTTATATAGATCAAACTTCAAAGTAGTACTACTATGCAAGAAGACATGACTACAATGGGCCCGTTCCTGAGATGGGCCTCCGCAACTGAAAATGTTTCCATCTTCCCCGGCCATTAAATCTTTTTTCGAGTTCGAGACAGAGAATGGCAAATGTGAAGGTTCGTAGGGTAGGTTTTGCGTATGTGCGTTCGAATGAGTGTACGTGCGTGTTATGGGCGTTGTACTGTATATTTTTTTTAAAAAAAGAATAGCCAATGCGAATCCCACTTTCCCGTTGGTTCTCTCTTTTTTCTAAAGAAAAAGCAATTGCTATTTACCCGTTTGTCTTTATCCTCTCCGCGCCCGACGAGTGCGCGGCGGCCGGTGACTTGGCCGCGACAGGTGTGCCGCGGGGCCGGATCAGTCCCGATCCTTCTCCCACCTTCCCCGCGCCGCGCACGCACGCACCGCAATATAAGCCCGCCACCAATCCGCTCGTCGTCAATATCATCTCGATCGAAACGCTTGTGGCGATTGGCAAGCTCGCGGCGCGTGGCAGCGGGAGCGTACGACGTAAAGGAGAGCGAGGGAGACGCGCGGATCGCTTCGCAGCTTTGGGCGGTGTTCGATCCGGCGGTGGCGCCGAGCCCGGAGGGGCTGCGGCAGCCGGGCGCCGCGGGAGGCGATAGCGCGGCTGGCCTCACGGATCGGTTCAGAGAGGCGCGCCCCGACGCGGTCACCGTCAACCTTGGCGGGTCCGGCGCCATGGCGTACTCCTCCAGCAACAGAGCCCCCTTCTCCCCAGGTGAGCCGAGCTTGCTTTTGTATTGTCTCGGTTGACGGGTTGAGGATCATCCTCGCCGCGCTGTTGTGTTCATTCATACCTACACGGTAGTGGTGTCTGTGCAGAATGTGTGCTCTCTGATCCTCGTTTTACTGATTTTCTGTCGCGTAACTGACAATCCTGCGAGATTAAGAATCGCTTGTTTATCTCCCAGCATGTCATCCTCTGCTTCAACTGAATTAGTGCCCTTGATAGCATTTTCACTATTTGGTCAGACATTTACGTCTATATATGATCGCATTCTCACGGATTCAGAAACTAGTCAACAAGCAACAAACCTGCCGATGCTTCATCAGTACATCCTCACTAGCCAATCATCAGATCAGACCCGTTTCCTTGTTAGTTTATTTCTGAACTACAGATAGGACACTGCTATGCTACTCATTACGAGCAGTTTTCTTATAAACTCTGTCAGGCCCTGACTGAATTGTAGTTGCTTTTTTTTTTTTTTTTGCGAACTGAATTGTAGTTGCATTAGCCTAACGTGGTCAGCGGTATATGCCGTACCTCGTTCTCAACCAAATCGTTTGTGGTTGCAGGTTGTTTGGAGCGGTGGATGACATATTCTGCATGTTCCAGGGCACAATTGTGAACGTTGCTGTCCTCAAGCAGCAGTATGGATTGAGTAAAAGCGCTAATGAGGTCAACATCATCATTGAGGCTTACAGGACCTTGAGGGACAGGGGTCCTTATCCTGCAGATCAAGTTGTGAGAGACATAAGTGGAAAATTTGCATTTGTTCTGTATGATTGCTCGACTAAGTCGGTCTTCATGGCGGCTGTAAGTGAACTACTCCGATATTGTAGCTAAGGTTTTTTTTTTTTTTTGCTCTTGCTATTATTCACATCTTATGAGCAGACATTTTATCAATAAATTAGTCAATGGTGGTATTCTTTTCAAAAAAGATTGTGCCTAGTGGTATTCTGGTTGCTCTATGTTGAACTAGTACACAATGTGGATGAAAACTCAATTCGTCTTGGGATCCACATAGAATTGGAGTCACACATATACAGTTCAAGGTTTTGCTTCAGGTTGCTGTGGCAATGCCATTTTCCAGCAGATTATTGAATCATAGAGTGCTTATGCAGGATCAGGAGCATCAAATCAAATTCCTGCTGATTGCGATTACAGCTTGTTCGTTGGTTGGTTTCTGGGCTGATAAGCCCGGCTGGTGCTGGTTTGCTGTGAGAGGAAAACACTGTTGACTGGCTGATAAGGCTGACACCTGTCTGGGTGCTGTTACATTTGTTTAAGTAAAAAATTGAGATCTGTACTTCTATAAAACCAGCCAAGTCTGTTCGTGATCATGATCATCTACGTTGCATTTGTCAATGTTTGAGTTTTCAGCTTTAATAAGAACAACAACATCACTATCAATATTTCACTAAAATGGATGTTCTTGATGCTTCTGTCTAACATCTTCATGTCAGCATCCTACATTTAACGAACAGATACAGCTGTGCATTGTTCATTTATACATGATCAATTTGATCGTTGGCTACGACGTATAAATGTTATCACTGGTATGGATAGGCAACTGATAGCTCGTGTTCATGAACCATGACCTCATTACAGGATTCCGATGGCAACGTCCCATTCTACTGGGGCGTCGATACCGATGGCCGTCTTGTGGTCTCTGACGTCGCTGAGCTTGTGAAGAAGGCCTGTGGAAAATCATCTGCCCCGTTCCCCAAAGCTAAGCAGAACCAAAAAAAAAACGAGCAGAAGTAGTGATTCTTGTCACTCTGCACTCTGTTCTCGCCGCTGACGCCTGGCGCTCGATGGCTGCACTGCATCAGGCTTCTTCACGACGTCCGGAGGGCTGAAGAGCTACGAGCACCCGATGAACGAGGTGAAGCCGGTGCCGAGGGTGGACAGCAAGGGCGAGGTGTGCGGCATGACGTACACGGTCGATGCAAGCGCCAAGGAGACTAGCATTCCAAGGGTCGGCAGCGCTGCCGATTGGTCTTCACAATACTGACTTTATTTTTAATCTGTTGTGTTGGATAGCAGGCGTGGCTATGTTCATATGGAAGCCAGTGCTAGTGGTGTTTTGCTCTGTTTGCTTGGCTAATAAGCCATGGCTAGAAATATCGTTGGTTGATATATTGTGAAAGAAAAATAATGTTTATTAACTGAAAAAGTACGGCTTATAAACCAAGCGAACAGGATGTTTATCTGAATAGACGGTTCTCTATAAATCAACACGGATTATGTAACTTCACATGATTTTCGTTGCTGCTGTGTTGTAACAAGAAGTACTATTTTCCTTTGTTCTCGAATAAATCAGTGTTTCTAGAGTTGTGTATATTTAACCGAGTTTATTAAAAAGTCCATAGATACTATGAGAATATATTTAGCCGAGCTATGACATAAAATATATGTATTATGAGAATATATTTTATAGTATATCTAATGATATTAATTTAATATCATAAATTTTAATGTTTTTTTCTATAAATATAGGGGTGTTTGGTTTCCATGAACTAAAGCATTTTAGACTAAAATCTGTATTTTAGTTGGACTAAACAGCGAAACATTTGGACTAAAATCCTTTCGTCCTTTAGTCCACAAAACTGGACGAAAATGGACTAAACAGTGTTGGGACACTCATGCCTCTCATTTATTGTCCTCTCTCTCCACTTTAGTCTATTTTAGTTTAAGGAACCAAACATCACTTTAGTCCACTTTTAGTTCATGGACTAAAACTTTTAGTCTATGGACTAGAGAACCAAACAGGGCTATAGTTAAATTTAAAAATGTTTGATCTAAGATAATTTTGAGAATTGATTTATATTCAAATAAAAACGGAGGGAGGAAGTAAAAGGTTGAATGGGCATTAGTTCCCTGAGCTGAATCCGTCGGCAGTGACGCTCTCTCAAGAACACCCCCAAACAAGATGCGCTGCCAGAGTGCCAGTTGAGCATGCTTGAGATTTGAGAAAAGGGTTTAGGGTAGGAGTAGGGACCGGGAGAAGCAATGCTGTAGCAGACACGGGCGCAACTGTGCGGAAATAGTGTCGGAACTCGGATCACGCAACCGTCTGTCGGCTGTCCAACGGGAGACCTAGAATAGGTTTTTAACGCAACACCTGTAACTTCCGACAAGTACTTTATAAAAGATGGATACAAGACATAACTCAAATCTGAGTATCCTCTCTCCTCAAGATCAATTTATAGAAATGGTTATTTTTTAGGTCTGGTTGTTGAAGAAGATCAAAAATATGTATTGAACTCTTTGCCTATAACACTATCTAAATGACGAATAAATCTTATATTTTAGGTCGCCGTAGTTGAAGAGAGTCTGTGGCACTTCCTGTGCGTGAAGTGTGCACACTCCCCTTGATTGGCTTCGGCGCTGGCACCAATTATTTGCGTGTACTAGAAACACCGTCAGCTCATTCCAAAAGCTAAATACGCAATTGAATTAAAAAAACAGTTGCAAATGCCTATTAAAGCATTACTAATGGAGAAGAAGCTCAAGTTCGTAACACAAAACAGATCATCTGGATAGCAGGAGTACTTTGGCATACAAGGCAGAATTTTGGTCTGAGGTCTATATTGCAAATTTTAAAAATGGAAGTTCACAACAACTTTACTTCTAAGATCTAACTTTTGGCATGTTCGTTGGTTGGTTTCTGGGCTGGTTGATGCTGGTTTGTTGTGAGAAAAAAACACTGTTGGTTGGCTGGTTTGGGCTGGTTGAAACCAACAAACGAACTGGGTGTTTGAGTGTACAGAAGCTAGTAGCAGGGAAGGATGTTGGGACATGGCATTATCTCAATCTATGTATAATGTTGAATATGATTGCCATACATACGCAATGTTCACTTGAACTTCTCAGCTGTACCGTTTCAACGAAAAAACAGTGTTTTTCTCTCACAACAAATCAGCATCAGCATCAGCCGTTTTTTTAGCCAGCCGATCAGGGCCATAATCAGGCCTAACAGCACAATATGTATTGTCTCATGGACTGAATTTTCCTTATATTCGCCACCAACTTGTAGCTATAGAAAGATGCAACGCATCAACTATCTACAGCGTAGAAACATTAACTGGTAACTGGCCTGGCAAATGATCTGAAACAAATGAGCTGTTCCGGGTTCATACATACATGGTTAGATGGACCAATGCTCCAGATGAATTAGTAAGAAACTAGCATGAGAATTGAAAGATATGTCTTCATCTCTAGAAATCTCTCAAATGAACAGAGAATGACTTATGCCTATGGACAGATGCAAGCACACCTGAGACTGAAACATGATGAGGCAACATGTAGTCACTATTGAGGATTTTGGCTAAACTCGATGAAGGAATGTTGGTGTTGTTTTTAGTCGTCTTTTCGATTCAATTTGGTTCTAGTTTATAGTCGAGTCACTGATAGTTAAACAGTTTGTAGTAGTAAGCTAGGGACCTCCTTTATCCTTTGTGCATTGTACTAACTGGGGTAAAACCAGATTAATGTCCACATTTAGTCCTACAGAATTTAACTCTTTCATTCCTAGAATTAAGCAATTAGGTGAACTACCGAACAGATATGCCTTTTCTATTGTCATAACTTTCAGGTGAGAACATGCTATGATCAACCACAAAACTGTTGGCAGCATGAGTTTGATCTAATTGTCTTCGACATTTCATAATGAGGTGCTAAACTTGCGAGGCGGTTTATTGATCGCTTGTCTTTTTAGTTAAGCAGCTTGCAGAATGTCTGAAATTTTGATTCTTCACTTTGCGCCAAATTGCTGAAGCATTAGTAAAATGGCTTTAGTAATATTGCACAATGTTGCAATGGGAAAAGTCCATCATTTTCCTTTGAAACCAATATAGCTATTAGTAATAGTGTGAAAAAATGGGATGATAGAAACAGAGCCAGAAGGAGAAATGAAAACTGAAAGAGATGTGGCTGTACTGATAACATGCTGCCACAAGGAGCTGACACAAGGAGCAAAGTGACAGGAGTGTGATTATGGGATATGGAAAAAATTGTCAGTATAAATTGAACTTATGGGTAAATTATGATTATTGGGTTCAATATTGTATAGACTGGGGCATAGAATATAGAAAATATGAGGTTGTGACCGTGGTGCTCCTGTGGCACCGACTACAGCATCGACGGGGCTTGCTTGCCAATGAAGATGGTGTTGAGGAACCCTCCCATAGCAGTTAAGTGACAGGGGACGCCGGCTTACGGATGTCCCTAATTTTGTGCGGATATTGGCGCTTAGCTCTTTGCAGCCTTCTTCTCCAGCGTTGGGGGCAGCATTACATCAAACAGGTAGTGTGCACCCACATTGTGACAATGCTGTAGTATGAGAGCGTTGGCTCCAGCGCGTTGCCAGTCAAGCCGCTGCCTCGCGGTTGTTGGCGGAGAGGAGCGCCAGCTTGCCCATGCCTACTGACCAAGGATGCACAGCCATGGACTGCTCGGGAACATCTAATTCTGGGGCCAGTTTGGATGTCAAAAATTTTGGCAAAACGCTACTGTAGCGTTTTCGTTGTTATTTGACAATTAGTGTCCAATCATAGTCTAATTAGGCTTAAAGGATTCGTCTCATGGATTTTGTCTAAACTGTGTAATTAGTTTTATTTTTTATTTATATTTAATGTTTCATGCATGCGTCCAAAGATTCGAAAATTTGGCATTTTTGGGGTGTAACTAAACAGGGCCGCCTCGGCAGAGAGAGGAGCAGCACGGCCTGGAGTTGGCCGTTGCAGGAGAATGGACCAAGCCATGGAGCTCACTACACTGGCTCAGAACGTGACGTGACGTGCCCAGCACCAGGTGCCGTCGCCGGTGTCCCACGTCCCCTTGCTCCAGCGCCGTGGTCCAAGCAGAGCGCGTTAGCGGCCGCTTAACGTGCCTTCAGTTGGCCATGCCAGCGCCTGCTCACCGGTGGACCGCGTCCCTGCTGTGTCGCCTCGCTGGTGGGCTGTGGCATGTTGCCGTGCCCCTTGAGTGCTGACTCTGCCTCATCTTCTCACTGGCCGATTGCCTTGGTGCTGGCGGCCCTACCAGCATTCTGCGATGGAGAGCGGGTCGTAGCCACTCACTGTTGCCTGAAGACGAGGATATGCTCGACTCTGCGACTGCAGTAGCAAGCTGGAAGACATCCTCGCCAGTGCCTCCAAGCTCCAATGCGCTTGCCTACGCACTGTCCCCGCCCTTCGTCTCCGGGACAGCGCTGGACACCACAAAGCAGACGCCAATCACGGTGGGAGAGGCGCTCGCCTCCGCGGCTGCCGCTACAGGCAGGGAGGCAGCAATTGCTGCAGCTGCGACACAGAGGACGGCGCACCTCGCTGATGCGAGCAGGGAGGCGGTGGGCTGACATGCTGCTGGGTTGCCGCGGCGCCCTTGCCTGGCCCGCTGGCTGTGCTCGCGAGTCGCGTCGCGCCAGTTCACAGCGGTGTCCTTCCTGAGCCACGTCGTTGACTCGGGGGTGGCGGCGGCGGCGGGAGGCGCGAGGAAGACGATTCGCGAAGAGCCCAGCCGGAACAAACTCTGTACTGGGATCCAACGGCTGAGAATACGAGTCAACGTGGCTGGATATGGAGCTGCAACCTGGCTGGATATGGGGTTAAAAGGTGGGCTGGGCTGGGCCGCCACTGCCCACTGCCACGGACGGACCGTCCAGCTGAAAGAGAGGCTGAAAGGAAAAGCCACGGGATTGGTTGCGGCTGGGAGAGGGCAGACAAGCCCATCTTTCTACGAGACCTCAGACCTGTGGGCTTCTTTCACCGTTCACCGTCTCTGCCCGGAATCGGGCGGGACGCTGGCGTCAAAAACCTCACCTGCTTCTCTTGCTCCCGGCCGCCGCACCAGCCGGCGACACGTGGCGTCGGATCCGAGATGGACGCTCCAGATCTGCGCAGGAGCGAGCGCTAGACGGGGCTGGAGGCGTGCGCGTGCCGGACTTCCGGCGCGGCTAGCAAAGAGGGGAGACGAACGACGGACACCTGGGCGGCGCGGCAGCTTTAGCATGCACGCATGCATGGCAGCGCACGCCGGAAGCACGCATGCGGGAGGGGGGCCGGGCGTCGGTGCAGAGGCAGCAGGCGCGCGTACCCATGGCCATGCACGATACTCCTACCACAGGTGATAAGAATAAGAATATATACAGTATACTAGTACAACTACTGTTAGTCTGTTACTGCACGTTGTAGATACTGCAATTTCTAATTAAAGCACTCCGACCTATGTTTTTACCTCTGGGTATGCGCAGCAAAAAAAAAATTATGCAATTCGATAAACCATACGGCATGTTCGCTGGTTGGTTTCTGAGGTGGTTTAGACTGGCTGGTGCTGGTTTGTTGTGAGAGAAAAACACTGTTGGCTGGCTGGTTTGGGCTGGCTGAAACCAACAAGCGAACAGGGTGATATATAATTTGGTAAAATCATATTCTTATTCGGTAAAACCATATAAATTGTTCAAATGAAATACAAAATGCTTTAAAATATAGCCATATAAGAGACTTACAATATTACTTGTTGATTCGTCACTTTCTCAATGACATGAATGTCTCAATTATATCATATTTATCAACTTGAAAGAAAATATCCCGCTCAATAAATGTTTATAGACAATCATCCAGAACAATATCACCTAGCTTATTCCTTAATTTTGTTTTCACTATAACTGCAGAAAATACCCTTTCAACGCTCGCAGTTGCCACCGGTAAAAGCAATACTAATTTGAGAAGCGAGTACACCATATCATACACTTGGTGCCTATTTGTATCAACAAGCTTAACTGAGAGATCAACAATATTGTCTAGACCTTGAAAGCATTTAGTTCGTTTCATGTCATCAATATAATTATCAAGTTGCAATTCTAGCTGTACCAAATTGTTGTTGAGAAGTCATTAGGATAAAATTCAGCCAATCTACGCAGCTTCTGTGCATCAAATGAAGCAAATGACTTGGAAGGACTAAAGGCTGACATACAAGAGAGTAGCTCCATGTTGATCTCATCAACCCGATTATCAAGCTCTTGACTAATTTGATCAATGACACCAATGTACACTTCTCTTCTAAAATGGTCATCATTTTTTTTGGTTTCGAGCACGGACATACCTTGCTGATTTTCTATAAGGCACATAAGCATCATCCATAGTAGAAACTTCGACACCATGTGTAATACAAAAAGAAGTGACCGTCTTATGAAATTTATCCCGATCATCAGACCTCAACTGTTGCATTCTGCTCTTTGCCATATTAACAAGTGAGATTGCATTAAAAATATCTTGATCCTTTCTCTGCGAACACTCGGATAACTCATTTGTGTATCCAAGAATAACATACATTAAGTGCACAAAGAAAACAAACTCAAAGGTTTCAAATGCTCCAAGCACAAAATGAATCTTTGTCCAATCATCCTTATATGCAATATCAACACCAAGCTCAATGAGCACATCATGGATTGAGGAATACATAGTGATGATGCTACATATAGTTTTGTAATGCGAGCCCCACCGAGTGTCATCAGGCCTAGGCAAATCCATCTCTTGATTTAAACCACTCCCTGATTCAAGCTCACCACGCTGTAGTGATTTCTTGACATTCTCTAGCCTAGCATTTTGAATCATACCATGACGCTTGCAAAAAACCCAACAATGTTCAATAAGATAGATACTTGATCAAAAAAGGTCATGCAATCAGTATTTCCCTTGGCAACAGCTACAAGAACTGGTTGGAGTTGATGTGCAAAACAATGAATATAATAAACAGAAGGTGATTCTTTCATGATTAATGTTTTCAGCCCTTTAATATCACCTTTCATATTGCTAGCCCCATCATAACCTTGACCTCTAATCCGAGTCATACTCAATCCATTACTATCAAGTAAACATTTGATTGCTTCCTTAAGTGACAAAGACGTAGTATCATCTACATGAATAACTCCAATGAAGTGCTCACATGGCCTTCCAAGTTTATCAACAAAACGCAAGCAAAGAGCTAGTTGTTCTTTATGTGATATGTCACTAGACACATCGGCTAAAATTGCAAAGGGCTCATCACCAAGTTTCTCAATTATTTTCTTTCTAGTTTCTATGGCACAACAATGAATAATTTGCTTTTGTATCTTTGGGCTAGTCAAAGTGCAATTACCTGGTGCATTGTTCAAGACATACTTGTTCACTTCATCACTATTTCCTGCAAGAAACTTCAAAAGTTCAATGAAGTTGCCTCTATTGCTAGACTCTTCACTTTCATCATTTCCACGGAATGCCAATCCTTGAAGCAAAAGAAACTTGGCACATCTAAGTGAATATGTCAATCTTTTCTTGTAAAGACAAAGCTCCTCATCAGTCCACTTGTCAATGTGATAATCAATTGCTACCTTGGGATTTATAAAACCAATATACCTCTCCTGAGCTGCTTTGTGTGCCTTAGAACCACTATGTTTGATGAGTGCGGCGTTTCCTATATTCCAATTATCCCATCCATCAACAACAAATGCATCTGACCCACTGCCCTTCTTGAACAAGTAGCATATAAAGCAAAATATAGAATCCTTCTTGATACTATATTCAAGCCACTCATAATTATACAACCACTGCAAACTGAATTGACGAGGTGTGTCTCCAATGTTTTGATATGGGAAATCATGTATATAAGGTTTACAAGGACCTTTAGTAATATATGCTCTATGGATTGCATCTTGATCATTAACATGATAATCTTTTATGGGCAGCCTTTCATCTGGATCATATGGTAGAAGATTGATGTCATACACTGGTGGCTTTGATGCGGGCGGTGGCGGTGGCGTTGACGCTAGCAGGGGCGAAGGATCTGTAATTTCTTCAACTTCTGCTCTATCTTCTTGATTCTGCTCTTCCACAACAGTTTCAACCGGAGGTGGGGTAGGGTTCAAAGTAGCTGCAGCCGGCTTCTTTGCTGCTTTGCAAAAAAAGGATCGAATGTCGCTGTTTCTCTTCATCATTCAACAATTCTTCTAAAAAATAGTTTATAATTACCAAACGTGGGAAACTCAAATAGTATAGTCACATGCGATATTGAGTTATTGACTCATGTTTCGACTTTGGAACTTACCGACTGGTGCTGATGAACTTGCTGGAGTTTTGGACCTCGCGCGTCGCCCTGAGGAGCCGAGCAGATCACCATCGCCACCTCGTCGGATCGTCGTGGGCTCGCGGCTTCTCCTTTCCCGTCGCGGTGTCGCCCTGAAGGAGCTAGGCAGGAGCAGATCATCACGAAGTGCTGCCTTGTGGGCAACGCCGTGCGCTCGCTCGCGTCGCCGCTGCACTGGCCGTGTGCTCACCAGTCGCCACCGTGCTCGTCCACTGCCGCTACGCACGCTCGCCAGCCGCACTACTAGAAATCCTTTCATCTATGACGTTTTGGGTATGACGATCCCAAATTTGGTCACTGAACAAGGTTCATCAATGACGAAATTTTGTTATTCATCATGGATGACCGGTTTGGGCGTCAACCCCTTTGTTCAACTATGACAAAGTAGAAGAAATCGTCAAAGAAATGTTGTGAACTTCGTCATAGAAGTGAAGCTTCGTAGTTTCACCGTTGAGGTCCCACCTATCAGCCGAAATTTTTGTCATAAAAGTGAAATTAAAAAAATGTGTGGTGCTTAGGAATCGAACCCAAGGCCTGCACTTCCCAAGCAAGATGGCTTACCATCACACTACAGATTCAGACGTGTTACAGAGTGGGAACATTAATTTATTATCTGTTTGAATAATTCATATATTAAAAAAATGTGCGGTGCCTGGGAATCGAACCCAGCACCCTTCACTCAGAGTCAAGCTGCCTTACCATCAGAACATGACTTTGGTCATGCTCAGAGATGAATTTTTTTCTTATTCGTTTATTGAATCAGTTCTATGACTCAAACCCAATCCAATCGTGCTGCCCCTAGATCCAAACCCAACCCAAATCCGGCAGAGGGCGGGAGTAGGTTCTCCGCTGGCGGCGAGCCTCTCCGACGGCCAGCTCTGGTGAACCGCTCTAGCAGCCTAGCTGGTACAGGATGCGCTAGCGGGCAACTGCTCTGGCGGTGTAGCGGGCTGCTCCGACGGGCACCTACTGCAGAGTAGGTTCTCCACCGGTGGCATGCCTCTCGGGCATCTATGGCGAGCCTCTCCGGTAGACAGCTTCGGCGAACCGCTCTAGCAGCCTAGCTGGTACAGGATGCGCTAGCGGGCAGCTCCTCTAGCGGCGTAGCGGGCTGCCCCGGCGGGCACTTGCTGCAGCGTAGCTGCTTCGGTGTGCACTGGCAGCGTGCTAGGGTGGCTACTTCAGCTACTTAGAGGTATTGTCCCCTCCCATTGCTTGCAATTTATAGAGCAGTAGATGTTTAGACAAGGATTGGTAGAGCAGTTCATGGCTTTTGTTCGGCTACTTAGGCCTAATTTTTTTTGCATTCAGAAGATGGACAAAACATGGATTTGTGCTACTCGGTTCAGCGATGAGTTCACTGCAGGTGTTGATTAGTTTATGTCTTTTGTTCGAGATAGATTCAGTCCGAATGATGATATACGTTGCCCGTGTCACAGTTGTCTGAATCAGTCTTCACGGAGTCTGAAAGATGTGCATGACCATGTTTATCTCTATGGATGGTCAGCTACATATACTCGGTGGGTACACCATGGAGAAGATTTTGATGTTGACATTGTGGAATTTGGAGAGGATGAAAATGTACCTGCCTATCTGGGTGATGTGGTAGATGTGGAGGAGCCC
Source organism: Miscanthus floridulus (assembly GCF_019320115.1). NCBI lineage: Eukaryota > Viridiplantae > Streptophyta > Magnoliopsida > Poales > Poaceae > Miscanthus > Miscanthus floridulus. The sequence continues at coordinate 48,162 of NW_027096774.1, read as the reverse complement.
GACAATGAAGATGATCATGATTCGGTAGAGATGATTGCAGACTTGTATACAGCTGTACAACAAGATGGAGAACAACCTATGTTTGTGAAAGTTCTTGAAGATGCAAAACATGCTCTTTGCCCAGGTTCAGTTCAGTCTAGGTTCTCTTTTCTAGTAAGATTGCTACATATCAAGTCATACTACAGGGTCAGCAACACAGCATTCAGTGCATTTTTGAAGTTATTGTCAGGGTCATTCCCTAATTGTTGTCTTCCAGATTCATATGACAAAGCAAAGAAGTATCTCAAAGAGTTGGGCCTTGGATATGAGTTAATCGATGTCTGTGACAATAACTGTGTGCTGTTTCGCAAAGGACTTGAAAAACATGACATCTACCCAAAATGCAAGGAATCTAGGTGGGTAGATGGAGATGCTGCCAAATGGATTCCTAAAAAGATTTTGAGATATTTTCCTCTTATACCAAGGCTGAAGAGGATGTTTGCAAACAAAGCAACATTAGAGGAGACCCGGTGGCACAAGGATAAAAGGGTTGCTGTGGAGAATGAAATGACCCATCCAGCTGATGGATTAGCCTGGAAAGATTTTGATGTTGTGTTTCCAAGCTTTGCTAGAGATGCCAGAAACCTAGGGCTTGGTTTAGCAATAGATGGATTTAATCCATTTGGAAACATGAACACAACTTATAGCATGTGGCCTATACTTGTAAAGGTATACAATCTACCTCCATGGTCATGCACCGCTGCATCCAACTGCATAATGGCATTGCTCATCCCAAGACCAAAGTCTCCAGGCAAGGACTTTGACGTATTCTTATAGCCTCTCATTGAGGAATTGTTAAACTCTAGGAGGGAGTCAGTACATATGATGCATTCACTAGTGGGAAGTTTGACCTTCATGCTGCAGTACTATGGTGCATCCTTGATTATCCAGCTTTGGGTGTATTGTTAGGGTGAATCACTAAAGGTTACTATGCATGTATCTATTGCAATAAAGATCCATTATCAAGGAGTCTTAGGAAGAAGATATGTTACATTGGACACCGTCGCTATCTTGATAAAACCCACAAGTGGAGAAGAAGCTTGGCCTTTGATGGACACTGAGAGAACCGGGGTGAGCCAGGAAAGTTGAGTATGCATGAGACATCGGAGTGTCTAGAGAAATTATATAGTCATTATATAATATATATGAAAACATTCTTTGATTTTTCAAAGTAAATGTGAAAGATGATAATCTATAGGCTCTAAAATTATAGAGACATGTAGGTCTTATTTTGTGTGCACTATATACATTATAGGATGATATATATCCAAGTACTATGTGCACTACACTACTTATTTAGTGAGTGCATTAATGAATTCAAACACTTAACAATGTTCTAACAACACACATGTATGTGCCATTTCTTTACTTCATAAGATCATATACATCGATCCATGTATGTGTGCTTGGTTATACACATAAGATCTATATGTCTCCTATCATAGCTATATGCACTTAAACTATGCACTACTTTTGATAGTATACATGATTTGATATAGAAACACACATAAATAGGTAGGCATTAGATAAGATCACATAAGATTAAATGAACACACTTCACTTGATATATGAACACATATAGCTTATGCATGAACACACATATCTTATCCATTGATATATATGAACCATTTTGAACTTTAGTGATCAAGGTACAATTACTTTACTTGAATGTTGCACTTAACATTGCAATCAAAAATTAGGTTCAAATCTGCATTAAAATACACTGAAATCGTGGATTTGACCATGATTTGACCATCATGGGCCCACCCGTCAGCCTCTTACCCGAGGTGAACCGAGTCCAACCAGTTCAAGAGCTGATCAGGTTGGCCTACCCATCAGCCACCCAACGGCCGCAGCCCAAATCCCCCAAATCGAACAATTTACGCCCAAATCCCCCAAATCTGCTGCACCCGCCGTCGTGCGTCCACTCCACCGGTGAGCCCCCGCCGACACGCGTCCACTCCACCGGTGAGCCCCCGCTGCTGTGGGTCCACACCACCGTCCATCCCCGTCGTCGTGCTCCCACCCAGCGGTCAGCCCCGCCGCTATGCTCCCACCCACTGTTCAGCCCCACCGTCGTTCTCCAAACCACCTCGGTTAGGGTTTGAGCGCCATGGCAACCAACTCTAGGTCAAGCTCATCCCAAAACTCCATTGCACACTACGGAGAGCCATCCCCGAACACCTCCCCAATTCCATATCGCCATCTACCCTACTCGTACACGCCAGCAGTCAATTGCTTCTGCGATGAGAGGGCACCCAGGTGGGTATCATGGAGTGATGCGAATCCAGGAAGGAGGTATCACTACTGCTACAAATATCAGGTGAGTTCAATTTACATTGAGTTCAATTTGCAATGAGTTCATTTATATAGAGTCTTTCTAACAAAGTGCAATTTTCTTGTGGATGCAAGGATGGTGGTTGTAATTTCTGGGAGTGGCTGGATCCAAAGCCAATTGAGCATTAGATCAAAATACTTGTTGATTTGCGAGATGCAGTCAAGGCCCTTCGTAAGAAGAACAAATCTCTTGAAGTGGAGAACAGTGAACTAGCATATTTGGTGGATGAAGCACATGCCAAGTATGTTGTACTAGTGAAGGAGAAGGAGGAGCTTGTCAAGGAGAAGGAGGAGGCCAAGGCACTTGTCAAGGTCTGTTGTCATTCTGTGAAGGTCCTTACTGTGGCACTTGCTGTCTGTTTGGCACTCCTGGTGGCCACATGCAGTAAAGGTCCTCAACCAAGGCCTATGATGCTTCAGCTGCTATGAAAGAGTTGTATCAATGTTTGAATTAGATTAGTTTGAATGAGTTTTATGTATTAGCTAAGTCTTAGAACTGTATGTCGTAGCTTTGGAGAACAGTATCCATTAGCTTAGTCTGACTGAGTTGGATTTTGAGAGGTGTATGAATGAGTTCCTGGTATCAATGTATCAATGACTTCCTGGTATCAATGTATCAATGACTTCCTGGTATCAATGTATCAATGACTTCATGGTATCAATTGTGTGAGAATTGTTTGTGAATTGCCAACTAAAGATCTACCTGTTCCAATTGTTTGTGACTTGTCTGATACAGTGAATTGCAATTGTGATCCTAGAAAAATACAGTGAATTGCAATTGTGATTCCAGAAAAATACAATGAAGTTGATCGGAACATCAACATCCTAGAAAAAGTCAGATACATCTACATCCAGAAATAGATAGGTACAAATGTTTGTGCTCAATCAACATCCTAGAAAAGATAGGTACTAAAAAAAGAGTCACAGTTACAATTGTTTGTGCTCAATCAACATCCCAGATTTAGACAGCTACAAATGATAGCTAATCTAATCATCACCATTACATTCCATGGGATCCCTATCATTATCACTAAAATACTCAAAGATAGTATCATCTTCACAGCCTTCAGAGTCACTATCCTCAACCATGTCTTCTTCCCTTCTATTGATAAGAACTTGTAAGTTACTAGGAACAGTAGATTTTTGGCCACCCACACGTCGGTGCACTGGTGTAGGCTCATCCAAGCCATCATCAACATCATCTTGTACCCCAAGCTCATTATCAGAACCATTTTCATCTTGGTGAACAGTGCTCAATTCTACTTCATTGACATCATACATGCTCCTATGCTCAAATTTTTGGACAACACGCCAATTTTTGCCAAATTGTGTGTCCTGTACATAGAAGACCTTTTTTGACTGAGTTGCTAATATGAATGGGTCCGTCTTGTACCAAAGCCTCTCTACATTGATGGATCTAAAAAGGCCATCATCTCTAATGGTTCTAGCTTTGCCATCTTGACTGAACCAGTCACACCAAAAAAGTACGACTGTTCGAATGCATTCCAAACTGGAGTTGTAGCTCAACTCAACTATCTCTCTGAGCTGACCAGAAAATTCTATCGCCAGTCCATTATGTGTTCCATCCACCAACACACCATTGTTTTGTGTCTGCCTTTGTCTTTCTCGGTCGACAGTGTTGTATCGAACACTATTGACACTGCATGATGCCCATAACTTCACTCTTAGGTCAGCAGGACATGATATTGCATATAGCCCTTCACTAACTTCTTCTCGATTATCCTTCCACTTAGTCTTGATCTAAAAAGACAACAAAATAAGTCAAAGCAACTATGATTACCAGCACACATAATTGAGTGAAATTTGCTGCAATATGAATCTTGCTGCAAAATAAGTCAAATCAAGTATGAATCTAATATGCATCTTGCAGCAATATGAATCTTAAACCAGGCAAGTCAAAAATAAATCTAGAACCACTTACATGACTCCTAAACCAAGCAGGGAATTCCTTTTCCAACCTCTTCTCAACATCATGGCCACCTTCTTTGTCTAACTCTCCTCTAAACTTGCTGCACACACAGTTTACAATATGTCTTGAGAAACAGTTTGTTGCACTCCTAAACTTTCTTTGTCAGGTGCACCCACAGTTTGCTGCACACTTACATAATTTAGAAACAAAACTCACCTCAAATATGGCTCTACCTCCTCACTATTGTTTAGCACATACCAACAAATCTTGTGAAATTCTTTATCATCAAGATATGTCTGCCTATTGGCCCCCAAGAGTTTAACACCATGCTGGAATATAGGGAGGTCACCATTAGTTGCTCCATGATGCCATTTTTCATCATCTCGATTAAATCTAGTGACAACATCTTCCATGTAACTTGAACAAAAGGTCAAGGCCTCATAAGCTATGTATGCCTCAGCGATGGACCCTTCAGGTCTAGCCCTATTCCTCACATACCCCTTCAAAGTGCCCATTTGCCGTTCGATTGGGTACATCCATCCATATTGGACAGGACCTCTTAGGAGTGCTTCATCAGGAAGGTGGACAGCTAAGTGGACCATCACATCAAAAAAAGCAGGAGGAAATATTTTCTCTAACTTGCAAAGTATCCGAGGGATTTCTGCTTTTAGATGTTTCAATCTATCAACCTTTAGTTTCCTACTGCAAAGCTCCTAGAAAAATTTACCCAACTCTGCAACTGCTACATATATGTCCTTGTGCACTAGTCCAGGAGACCAATAGCTAAAATTCTTTGAAGAAGGATGTGGCAATCATGGGTTTTGAGGCCCTGCACCTTGGAACCATCTGAACTAATGCATCTTGTCAGGTTGGAAGCATATCCATATGGAAACCGAATACTTTTTAGAAATACACAAAATGCAACCCTTTCTTCTTTTTCCATGGAATACCAAGCTGCTGGCATGGAAACTAAATTGTCTTCATCTTCTTCTAAATGCAAATCAGGACGTATGCCCATATCCTGCAAATCAAGTCTCGCATTAACTGTATCCTTATTCTTCTCAAGACAGAGTATTATGCCTAGAAGGGCATAACATATATTCTTTTCTATATGCATCACATCAAGATTATGTGGTAGCTTCAAGTATTTCCAATAAGGAAGGTCTCATAAAGCGGACCTTCAGCTAAACAATTTTGGCTCCTTGTCCTTCTATCCTCGCTTCCTTTTCTTGGTACCATCAGCCTTACCAGGAGTATCAAAGAAGGTTACAAAGACTAAAAAATATCATTTTGGATTACTATGGTACATAAAACATCATTATAAACATAAAAGTCTGAATCACAGGCAAATGGAAATTGATATCAATTTTAGAGAAATAGATATCATTTTTCAACACAAAAATAGTCCCCAAAAGCTAAAGAAAGAACCATTTTTTCCTGACAAAAAAAAGAAAATTATTTTCACTCCTCCCGCCTAAACGCCCCGGTGGTCGACGCGAATCCCCCGCCCAAACTTTGGTAGCTGAGAAAATCCCCTAACTGCCCTCAAGCATGTCGACTCTTGATTGACTATAGCAGGGGTAAAATAGTAAATATACAACGGACTATATATCCATGAATCCACTCCACTCGGTCTCATTTCACTCCTCCCACATCCACTCAGCCGCCGCCCATCAAGATCCACTCCGCCGCCGCCCTAGTTCGCCTCCACCGCCGCCCTCCAAGATCCCCTACGTCGCTGCCCACCTAGAGCCCACCCACCGCCACCCTCTCCAGATCCACCGCTGCCCATTTTGCCCCGCCTAGATCCGCCATAGAGACGTGACCTACGACCCAGAGATGGAGGAGCCACACGACTACATCGTCGAAGATCGTCCACCTCGGCGGAGATACAACTCTCATCAACAATGCCTAAATGAACCACAACATTCCTCTGCCCCCCGAGCCCAAGTTCTGCCGAATGCTTCCCCTTTTAGGTGTATGGTTTTGTTCACTAGGTAGGGTTTAGGTTTTACGGATTACTGTGTTCACTAGGCATGAGTTCGCTAGGTAGGGTTTAGGTTTTACGGATGACGGGTAAGATGTTAGGGTTTATTGTTTAGGTTTTATGGTGTAGGGATCAATTGGACTAAAATTCATTTTCAAATAAATAGGGTACTATGAAAGGTTGAGGGACTTGCAAGTCGCGGAGAACAAAAGTGTCGGTGTTTCGGACCGGCGGGCCCTCAACCAACTAGTAAATTTGTACTGCGTGTTCCCAATCCCAGATGGTGATGCAAAGAGACACAAGGTTTATACTGGTTCGGGTAATGAACACCCTATGTCTAGTTTGGGAGGTCAATCTTGTATTTCTTGCACCGAAGTACTTGTAGTAGGGGGTTACAAGCAGGGCGAGAGAGGAAACTAGCGTTAGCTACATGGCATTGTGCGAACGGAGGCGGCATGTCCAAGCCCTGTAGCCTCTTACTATGGCAGCGTGTCCGACGGGGTGGTCTCATCCTTGAAGTACTGGGGCGACGCGTTGGTCACATCTGACCCTATGCATCGTGGGAGCTCTAGTGTTTTCTAGAAGTGGGCGTGGTGATTAGCGTGCTGGTCACTGTGTGTTGACTGTGCGCGAGAAGCTGAGGCTTAGCTGGTGCCGAGGCTGAGCCATCATGGGGGTCTCGACAGACGTGAATCCTGAGATTGCTGAGACCCTGGCATAGATTGCCGAGGCTTGGAGGGAACAGTTGATCTCGTACGCTGATTCCGAGGCTATGGTGACCCGGACTAGACTCCCCATGCCGCATTGTCTCCGGGGCAGGGGTTACGTGGCACAGTGTAGTGCAGGCGCTGATCATGGCACAGCACTGGAACACAGTGGCCGGTAACCCCAGCCACGCCCGGTCCTGGTCAGTATGGCATTGATGTGACTTCCCATCCCGTCGGCCATTCTGCGGTGTCGAGCCATCGTCCGGCTAAGATTGCAGGAATGGTTGACGCATTAATGGGACACGACGTGCTATCGGAGAGACTGGTCAATGCGGAAGCGATGGATTATTGCTGAGCCGGCTTCGAGCGAGATGGAGAATCGACATCTTGTCTGAGGCTTTACGTGCGGGGCCTCGGGTGAGATGGAAAATTGGTTCCTTGTCGAGGCCCTCTATGCAAGGCCTCGCGTGAGGCAGAGATTTGGCAGGCCGTCGAGACCTCCCGTGCGAGGCTAGGAGCGAGGCGGAGAGCTGGCGGGCTCGGACGAGGCTGGGGTTTAACAAATGGTTTACCCTTTAGCTCTGTTATTGATGGGGTTTACGTGATTCTTTTGGTATACGCTCGGGGTACCCCGTTTTATGGTACCCAACAATAGCCCCCGAGCCTCAGGGAGAGTGTGAGCGCTCTTCTTGAGGTTTTGACGAGGCTTGACTTGTGGTAGCTCCTGGTAGAATAGTGTTTCGTACTTCGAGGTCTCGGTGGGTGCGCGCGAGCGCACCCGCCGGGTGTAGCCCTTGAGGCCCTAGGGGAGTGGATTCATTCCTCCAGGGTCTTTTTCTCATGTTGACCGAGGGATGTTATTGTATTTGCCAAGCCCACAAGTGCGAGTTCGGGTCGTGGGGTCTCGGCAAGATTGCAGGAAGAACCTCCGAGCCTCTTCATGGAGCGAGAGGGCGATCAGGAGTCCTCCTGACTTTTTGTGCGACCCTCGCGCTTCCTTTTCACTCGGAAGGAGGGGTGGAATATGCCAGGCTACCCTCGGTGGGCGCGAGCGGTGACATTTCTGGTGAGCTGTTATCGGGTGAGTCTGAGTGGAGGCCCGTGCCCCATTCGCTAGGGGTCGGCTAGCGGTCCAGAGACGTACTCCAAGAGTACTAGAGGGTTTCTCTAGTGGGTGCCGGGGCCATTCACTGGGCCCCGATGGCTCGGTGTCTCCCTACAGTGGGATCCCATTCGGAGACCTCCCTGCCGGTCTCGAACATGACTTAGGACGTCCCAAGCGTTTTGCTTGCTTAGGCCTTGGCCCCGTACGGGCTCGCCGATAGTCGTCCCTGACTCTGTTGCCTTGGGCGGCTGTCGAAACCCTTAGGGGCCCAGCCTTCGAACCCCTAGACTGTAACAGGCTCGATGCCCTTTACTGTGTTTTTCTCGAGTTTCAAGTGCGGGCTTGGGTCGCTTGTCTTTGTCTTGGGTGCAGGAGGAGCCCTCGGGCCTCCGCACGGAGCGAGAGGGCGGTCAGGGGTCCCCTCGACTTTTTTGTTCGACCCTCGCACATCCTTTTCGTTTGGACGGAGGGGTTTTTTGCTGAGCCCACTCGTGTGCAATCCTGGGTCGCTGGGTCTCGGCAAAATTGTAGGGAGAGCCCTCGAGCCTCTGCACGGAGCAGGAGGGCGATCAGGAGTTCCCCTAGCTTTTTGTACGCCCCTCACGCGTGAGGGTTTGTTTGTTGAGCCCCCCTCGGGTGTGAGCCTAGGTCGCGGGGTCTCGGCATATCTGCAAGAAGAGCTCCCTAGCCTCTACACGGAGCAAGAGGACCGTTTGGAGTTTCCCTGACTTTTTGAATGACCCTCGCGCGTCCTTTTCGCTCAGAAGGAGGGGTTGTTTTGCCGAGCCCCCTCGAATGTGAGCCTGGGTCGCTGGGTCTCGGCAAGGTTGTAGGAAGAGCCCCTTAGCCTCTGCATGGAGCAAGAGGGCCGTCAGGGGTTCCCCTGGCTTTTCATATGACCCTCATGCTTCCTTTTCATTCGGAAGGAGGGGTGGAATATGTCGGGCTACCCTCGATGGGCACGAGCTATGGCACTTCCGGTGAGCTGTTATCGGGTGAGTCCGAGTGGAGGCCCGTGCCCCATTCGCTAGGGGTCGGCTAGCGGTCCAGAGACGCACTCCAATAGTACCAGAGGGTTTCTCTAGTGGGTGTCGGGGCCGTTCGCTGGGCCTCGGTGGCTCGATGCCTCCCTATGGTGAGATCCCATTCGGAGACCTCCCTGCCGGTCTCGGACACGACTTAGGGCGTCCCAAGAGTTTCGCTTGCTTGGGTCTTGGCCCCATGTGGGCTCACCCGTGGTCGTCCCTAACTCTATTGCCCTACGGCGGCTGTCGAAACCCTTAGGGGCCTAGCCTTCGAACCCCTGGACCGTAATGGGCTCAGCGCTCGGTTCCTTCGTCTGAAAGGAATAGGGTGGGGGATATCTCCCCTATCGGCTCGACAACGGCTGGCGCGCCCTTTGAGGCGATTTTCTCAGGGAGGCAGAATGATGCCTACCGCTGCAGCAGTCGGACGCGATGTGGTGTCAGTGGATGGGACGTAACTATTCCCATGATTAATGAGGAAAAGGTGGGCACGTGGGCGATAAAATCGGATCGGGATTAACCGCGTCGGATCTGAGGGAAACTTCCCCGATTTCGTCGTCTGTCCATTTCACCTTCATCCTGCATAAATACGCAACGAGCCTCGCCCCTCCCTTCATTACCTTGCCTACATTAGCTTTGCCGCCTTTGAGCCATCGCTAGAGCAGAGAGACTCGGGAGGAAGAAGGGAGAGAGGCGCGGCAGAGAGAGAGAGAGGGAGAGAGGGACTCACCACCGTAGTCAAACCCTCCACTACACTCTTGGCCGGCGACATCATCGTCATCAAGGCGGACCCTTGGGGTCCATCCGACGGCACTGTGGAGATGCTTCAGTCGCTCGTCGACGGTGGGCTTCTTCGTCCGGTCACCGACCCCAACAGTCCGGAGTGGATCACTCCGTCGGGCGAGTCGAAGCCGAGGCCCCATGACGGTTACATCGTGAGCTTTGTGTATTTTCACGAGCGCGGCCTCGGCCTTCTGGCGGACTGGTTCATGCGGGCGCTCCCGCACTACTATGGCGTGGAGCTCCACAACTTCAACCCCAATTCCATCGCGCAGGTGGCGATCTTTGTTGCTGTCTGCGAGGGGTATCTAGGGATTGCTCCCCATTGGGAGTTGTGGCTCCACCTTTTCTGGGAGGGGCACACCACCAAGCCGACGGGTATGTCGGGCACGAGGAAGGCGGTGAGGGCCGGCGGCTGCACTCTCCAAGTGCGCTAGGACCGTCAGCACCTCTACATACCGGCCTAGCTCGTGTCAACCAATCGCCGATGGTACATGAGCTGGTTCTATCTTCGTAATGACGACGGTGGACTTCCCCCCTATACCGGGCGGATCATGGGGAGCTGCCCGAAAAGGTGGAAGTATGGCGTCCCGAGGGAGGATCAGCCTAAGCTGCAGCCGCTCCTAGAGGGGCTGGAGAGGCTGCGAGACCATGGCCTTACTGCAGCTGTGGTCGTGGCTGCCTTCCACCGCTGGAGGGTGCTACCGCTGATGGCTTGGCGGCGGCGCCTGTTTGAGATGAGGCTGGATGAGCCAATTGAGGGCATCCGGATGTCTAACTTCACCCTTTCCAACGAGGAAATTCTTCACCGGGTGAGGGAGACGGTGGAGGCGAAGCTGAGGGGCGGTGGCCTGACCCCCTTCGCGATGCGCCCATCGCGGGGGTTCCTCTAGCTGGTAAGTCATGTGCCTCTGCAGCCCCTGAGGCCTCCCTGTTTCTCATTGTTTCTTGTTCCCTTACCTGTGTTCGCCATTCTTATAGGGGATGAGGGACATGCGAGCCTCCCCGCCGCCTGTTCCTGAGGACGCGAGGTGGCGGGCGGTCAACCGGGCGCACGCCGAGGCGCAGAAAAGGCGGAAGGATGCCAAGGTGGCGAAGCACACGAAGAAGATCCTCGCACGCGAGGAACTGGATAAGCGCCATCGACGGCAGAGGAAGGACGGTCTCCCATTGGAGGAGTCCCCATCGCCATCGCTATCGACGGATGCCTCGGACGGAGATGACGAGGGCAAGATTGGGCGGGGTCCCCTGGACCATCTCCCTAACTTCGAGGAGACGGTGCCCGGGGTGTCGGCAAGCAGCCCGGCGCTCCTAGGGGGAGAAGGAGGAGCAGCCCCAGGGTTGGTAATGACCCGCCTCGGGGCTAAGGCCGATACGCCTGAGGCGCAGGCGCTAGGAAAGCGTGCCGTTAGCCAGTGGGCTCGACGGCAGCGGTGGAACAGGTGGTGGCGGGGGTGACGCAACTGCCCCCACAGAGGACCGAGGGGGCCCCGGAGTCCATCGAGGACTGGCCGGCACCAATGGATACAGAGGTCGTGCCTCTGCCGCCGCCACCGCCTTTGCAGACGAGGGTCGCCGTGTCAAAGCGGTTGTTGCCCCGCTCGAGGTAAACGTATTTTTGGTGGAGCCGTAGAGTTTTCCGTTCGTTCCTTTGTCTCGTGCTGAGCCTGTAAATGTTTTGTCCTTAGACAGAAGCGTCCTGCAGAGGTGCCCACCTTGGCGCCCCTTAAGGCACTCATGGTGAACCTTGGCTCCACCGCCCACTGGGTGGCAGAGGCGCAAGCCGCCCTACAACATGGCGTGGCGTCGGCGAGGGTCGACCCAAAGGAGCCCGCCACCCAAGGACGGGCTACCGAGGCAGCCCCGACACAGATGGGGGAGGGAGTGCCTCCGCCGCATGAGGGCGAGGCCCGTGAGCTAGATGGGGCTGAGGTGCCCTCAGTTGCCGAGGCCACCGAGGTCAAGGTCCCCGGGGTCTTGGAGGCCAAGGCGACGGAGGCTGGGGCGCCTAGGACCGCCGAGGCCGCAGCGGCGGTGGCCGGAGCCCCCGCGACCACCGAGGCCACGATGGCGAAGGCTGAAGCCCGTGGGACCATCAAGGCCACAATGGCGGAGGCCAGAGCCCCCGAGACTACCAAGGCCAATGTGATTGTGGCGAGGCTATCGGCCCAAGAAGTGGAGATGAAGGCGGCGGAGGCCTCGGTGGCACCCTTGGTTCAAGGCCCACTGTCATCGCGGGAGGGTGCCTGGGAGGTGGAGGTCCATCCGATCTCCTCCGACGATACTTCCTGGGCGCAGGAGGTGGTCGACGCCGAGGTGGCCGGTGCCGTGGAGTAGCCAGTTCCGACCTCGGGCAAGGGAAGCTCAGCCCTCATGCGAGTTCGACCTAAGCCCCGCGGGTGGGATCACCCGCATGTCCTATGGCAGAGTCGGGACGACCCTGAGGGGGAGCCTCTATTCGCCCTCGAAGACGTGGCCAAGGGTGGGCGCTGGGACACCTTCGAGCAATACCACCAGCTGGCGGAGCGGTCACTACGGACGGCGCTGTCCGTGGTGGCCGACGATCTGCCTAGAGTCGCCCAGGTTCACACTTTCTTTTCTCATGCAGTGTTGTCTTCTTCCGAGTTTTCTTGTAGTGAATGCCCCTGATTCTGCTTACCTAGGAGCTCGAGACCCGGTCCCTCGGGAAGTCGGTCTAACTTCGGTGGGAGAGGGACGTCTAGGACCAGCTCTAGCGGTAGAAGGGCCTATTTGCCGGCGCCAACGAACTTCTGGCGGCGCAGAGCGTGGAGGTGGAGGACCTCCGCCTTCGTTGTGCCAATGCAAAGGTCGAGGCAGCCATGGCCTAGGAGCAGGTCACCCCTCTGGTAGTGCGGGTCAAGGAGTTGGAGAAGGAGCTGACCCACGTGGCTGATGAGCGGGACGCCTTTAGGTCCTGGGCTAGAGAAGCCATGGCCTTGGGCAAGGTCCTTGCTTGGTAGCTAGGGGCGAAGCAGAGTGCGCACCAGCTAACGAAAGGCGCCTTAGATGAGGCCCTTACGGTGGTTGAGGCCTCCCGGACTGAGGCTGTGGTCTGGAGGGGAAAGGCCGAGGGTGAGTCCTATTCCCTCGTTTTATTCGCTTTTCTTGTGTTCGCTCCCTAACTCCCTGGTGTAATGCAGAGCTGGGGAGAGAGGCTTCTAGGGCAGCCGAGGCTGCTCGGGTCGAGGCCCAGCGCCTGAAGGAGAAGGCCAAGGCATCTCAGGTCGAGGCCCAGTGTTGGAAGGAAAAAGCCGAGGCCTCGCGGGTCGAGGCCCGACGTTGGGGGCAGAAGGTCGAGGGTGAGTTCCATAGACTTCTGCCCTTATTCTGGCTTGTACTCCTTTGTGCTCAACCTTGTTCCATTACATTTGGCGCAGAGCTAGAGAAGGAGGTCACCCAGGCAGCCGAGGCCTCCGCCACAATGCAGGCAGTGCTTGAAACCGAGATTGGGGAGCATGATGCGCTGAAGAGCACGGCCTGTACCGCCTATGAGGCCCTAGAAGTCGAGGGGGTCCTGTTAGGAAGCTCTCTTGGAAGTCGCTTGATTGCTTTGAGTGGCCAAGTGGGCGAGCAACTCCAAGGGGCGCTGCATACGGGCATCAAGCGCGCGCTGGCCGTCATCGCTTCAGACTACATTGGCGTTGACCTCCAAGCCATCAGCGATGGCTATGTCCTGCCTGATGATGATGAGGAGGTCGACGAGGCGGTCGCAAAGCTGATGGAGGCGACGGAGGGCTCCGGCACGGCGCTGGCCAAGCTGTTCGAAGAGGAGGTGGTCCCTCCCCCGCCATCCGCTAATGCTGGAGGCCCTGAGCCTTGACCTGGGCCCGAGAGGCCATGTAAATAAACTAGGGATTAACTTTGTATCATGACGCTTGTGGCCGTCGAGGCCTTTTTTAAAGTAATCATGCTTCTTAGTCGTTTTTCTTGTATTTCCAAGCCTCTACCCTCTGTTGTCTCTGATCAGATGTCTTTTGCAAAAAAAACCTCTTTGGAACCTAAGCCACCCCTTGGGCGAAAGGTGGTGAGGGAGTGCCGTAGCCCAGAGGCGTAGGCCGTCTCGCGACTCTACCGACCATCTGGCCTTGAGACAGACTTTCGGTCCTTGGGTTTTTCACAACCGATTCGTCAGAGCGTGCTAGAGAGTTTTGGTGTAGGATTTTTTTTCGAAAAACGACTAAAAATAGTGCGTGGGACTTAGGGGGGAATCCTTCATCTAGCCCTCGAGGGAGGCTCGGTTCTATAGAAGCAGAGCCGTGTCTCCCTTGTGATGTTATCATAATGTCGAGGCCTTTGATGGGCTCGCGGGGTTTCTCGAAGAATTAGAACAACTAAAGAACGCTTCTTAATTGTATTTCGAGAAACAATGTATACAATGCTTAGAAATTTAAGGGTAAAAGGGACATAGTTGTTCTATGTTCCAAACATAGTTGAGAATTTTGCCCTTCTCGTTGGCTAGCTTGTAGGTCCCGGGCTTCAGCACTTGGGCGACAATGTATGGTCCTTCCCACGGTGGGGTCAGCTTGTGGCGGCCCTTGTTGCTCTGCCTTAGCCTCAACACTAGGTCGCCTACCTTCAGGTCTCGGCCTCGAATGCGCTAGGCCTGATAGCGCCGTAGGGCTTGCTGGTACTTGGACGAATGCAGTAGCGCCACATCTCGGGCTTCCTCTAGTTGGTCGAGGGCGTCTTCGTGGGTGGTGCGGTTGCTTTGCTCGTTGTAGGCATGTAGCCTCGGGGAACCATATTCCAAGTTAGTTGGGAGGACAGCCTCAGCCCCATAGACCAGGAAGAAAGGTGTGAACCCCGTGGCTTGGCTTGGAGTGTTCCTCAGGCTCCAGATGACCAACGGGAGTTCGGTGAGTCATTTCTTGCCAAACTTCTTCAACCAGTTGTAAATTCTTGGCTTGAGGCCTTGTAGGATCATGCCGTTGGCACATTCTACTTGGCCATTTGTCCTTGGGTGTCCTTTGGCCGACCAGGCCACACGGATGTGGTGGTCATCGTAGAATGTCAAGAATTTTTGGCTGGTGAATTGTGTCCCGTTGTCGGTGATGATGGTGTTTGGAACCCCAAGCCTATGGATGATGTCAGTGAAGAATAGCACCACTTGCTGGGATGTGATTTGATTGATCGGGCGAGCCTCGATCCATTTGGAGAACTTATCGATTGCTACCAGCAGATGGGTGTAGCCCCTAGGGGCCTTCTGCAGAGGCCTAACCATGTCGAGCCCCCACACGGCAAACGACCATGTAATGGGGATGGTTTGGAGGGCCTAGGTCGGGAGGTGCGTCTGCCGCGTGTATTACTAGCATCCCTCGCAGGAGCGTACTAACTTGGTGGCATCAGCAACCGCCGTCGGCCAGTTGAACCCTTGGTGGATGGCATTTCCGACGAGCATCCGAGGCACCGCATGGTGCCCGCAGTCCCCCGCGTGCAAGTCCCAGAGTAGGGCCTGGCCTGCCTCGGTGGTGATGCATCGTTGGAGGACGCCAGATGGACTTCGTCGGTATAACTCGCTGTTGCAGAGGACGTAAGTTTTGGCTTGTTGCGCAAGCCGCCGGGCTTTGGTCCTGTTAGTTGGAAGCTCTCCACGAGCGAGCCAATCAAGGAACGAGACCCGCCAGTCTGTGTCCTGGTTGGTCTGGGGAGGCTCTGTGTCGACTTCCATGACCTCGAGCTCGGCCGAGGGGGTCTCAGCGGCAGGAGGGGCGTCGAGACCTGCGGTGGGTTTGGCCGGTGGGCTCTCCTCCACTGTCAAGGCATAGTCGATGGAAGGCTTGTGGAGGTCTCTGGTGAAGACGTTTGGGGGGACCGGAGCCTGTGCTGATGCCATCTTTGCCAGTTCGTCCACGACCTCATTGTATTTCCGCGCGATGTGGTTGAGTTCGAGACCGTCGAACTTGTCTTCTAGGTGACGTACCAACTTGCAGTACGCCTCCATTTTGGGGTCGAGGCAGTTTGACTCCTTCATGACTTGATCGACGATGAGCTGCGAGTCGCCCCAGACGTCAAGACACCGTACCCCAAGTTCGATGGTGATTTGCAAGCCGTTGATGAGGGCTTCGTACTCGGCTGCATTGTTGGAGGTGGTGAAGTTGAGCCAAACCATGTAGCGCATGTGTACTCCGAGGGGCGAGATGAAGAGCAGACCCACGCCTGCCCCGGTCTTCATCAGGGACCCATCGAAGTACATGGTCCAGCACTCCGTCTAAATTTGAGCAGGTGGTAGTTGGGTGTCGGTCCACTCAGCCACAAAATTGGCCAAGGCCTGAGACTTAATCGCTTTCCAAGGCGCAAAAGTCAAGGCTTCCCCCATAAGCTCGACGGCCCACTTGGCTATCCTACCCAAGGCCTCCTGGATATGGATTATATCTCCCAAGGGGAAAGACGATACCACGGTCACTGGGTAGGACTCGAAGTAGTGACGCAGCTTGCGCCGGGCCAGGACTGCGGCATAGACCAACTTCTAGATGTGGGGGTAGCGCGTTTTGGTCTCGGAGAGCACTTCGCTGATAAAGTAAACAGGTCATTGGATGGGTAGAGCGTGCCCTTCTTCCTGCCTCTCCACTACCACGGCCGCGCTGACCACTTGGGCTGTTGCGGCGACGTAGAGTAAGAGGGCCTCATTCCTGGCGG
This sequence comes from Miscanthus floridulus, assembly GCF_019320115.1. Lineage (NCBI taxonomy): Eukaryota > Viridiplantae > Streptophyta > Magnoliopsida > Poales > Poaceae > Miscanthus > Miscanthus floridulus. Next base: position 31,595 of record NW_027096774.1, on the reverse strand, counting down.
GCGGTACTAGGATGGGAGGATTGGTGAGCAGTGCCTTGAGCTTGGCGAGGGCTTCTTCGGCCTCGGGGGTCCAAGAAAAGCGTTCGGATTTCCTCAAGAGGCGGTACAGAGGCAAGCCTTTTTCGCCAAGGTGTGAGATGAAGCGGCTCAGGGCTGCAAGGCATCCCATGACCCTTTGCACTCCCTTGAGGTCTCGGATCAGTCCCATGCTGGTCACGGCCGAGACCTTCTCCGGGTTGGCCTCGATGCCGCGTTCCGAGACTATGAATCCCAAGAGCATGCCTCGAGGGACTCCAAACACACACTTCTCGAGGTTGAGCTTGATGCCCTTCTCTCTTAGGCATTTGAAGGCTATCTCCAGGTCATCGATGAGATCCCCAGCCCTTCTGGACTTGACCATGATGTTGTCCACATAGGCCTCGACGGTTCGCCCAATGTGGTCGCCAAAGACCTGGGTCATGCACCACTAGTATGTGGCCCCTGCGTTTCTGAGGCCGAAAGGCATTGCCACATAGCAGTACATGCCAAATGGGGTGATGAAAGAAGTCGCGAGCTGGTCGGACTCTTTCATCTTAATTTGATGGTAACCAGAATATGCATCAAGGAAAGATAGGGTCTCGCATCCCGCAGTGGAGTCAACAATTTGATCGATTCGAGGTAATGGGAAGGGGACTTTCGAACAGGCTTTATTCAAACCGGTGTAGTCTACACACATCCTCCACTTCCCACTTTTCTTCTTGACCAACACAGGGTGAGCCAACCACTCTGGATGGGATACTTCCTTGATGAATCCAGCCGCCAAGAGCTTCTGCACCTCCTCGCCGATGGTCCTGCATTTTTCCTCGTCGAATCGGCATAGGCGCTGCTTCACCGGCCTGGAGCTGGCCCGGATGTCCAAGGTGTGCTCGGCGACCTCCCTCGGTATATCCGGCATGTCTGAGGGACTCCATGCGAACATATCAGCATTCGCACGGAGAAAGTCGACGAGCATGACTTCCTATTTGATGTCGAGAGTGGCGCTAATGCTCAGCGCCCGATCGTCAGGGCATGCAGGGTCGACTGGGACGAGTTTGATGGCCTCCGTGGGCTCGAAATTCCCGGCTCGATGCTTGGGCTCGGGCAGCTAGCTGCTGAGTCGGTCAAGGTCGACAATGAGGGTCTCGGCCTCCATGAGAGCCTCGGCGTACTCAATGCACTCGACGTCGTAGTCGTATGCGTGTTCATACGTGGACTCAATCGTGATGACACCGTTGGGACCCGACATCTTGAGCTTGAGGTAGGTGTAGTTGGGGACCGCCATGAACTTGGCGTAGCACGGCCACCCTAGGACGGCGTGGTAGGTTCCCTTGAACCCAACCACCTCAGAGGTAAGGATCTCCTTGCAGTAGTTGGAGGGGTCACGTGCGTTTCCCTGGCACGATGCCGTGGAAAGGCGCGGTGTCACCTCGGAGCCATGACTAGTCGATCTCTAGGAGCTCCAGGGTGTTGGCATAGAGGATGTTGAGGCCGTTGCCTCTGTCCATCAACACCTTAGTGAGTCGGGTGTTGCCGATGATCGGGTCAACAACAAGTGGGTACTGCTTGGGATTTGGGACATGGTCGGGGTGGTCATCCTGATCAAAGGTGATCGCCCCCCAAGACCAGTCGAGGTATTGGGGAGTGGTTACCCTAACCGAGAAGACCTCTTGGCATTCCCTCTTTCGTTGGCGTGCCGTAAGGCACGCCGAGGGTCCACCGAAGATCATGAAGGCATTGTGCACCTCGGGGAATCCTTCGTCCTTGTTGTCGTCCCAGTCGCCGGCGCCCCTCTTCTTGGCTTCATCGTCGGGGAGCCCAAGCTTGGCGTAATAACGCCGGAGCATGGTGCAATCCTTGAGGGCGTGCCTCACCGAGCCATGGTGGTAAGGGCAGGGCTTCTTCAGCATGTTGTCAAAGAGCTCGGGGCCCCTGGGGCCTCCGAGATTCCTACGCTCCATGGCCACGACTAGATCAGCCTCGAGGATCTCCTACTTCCCCTAGCGTCCCTTTTTCTTTTTCCTAGGGAGGCGGGGAGGCGAGGCCTCGGTGGCCTTGTCCCTCTACTTCCCCTTGGTGTCGTTATCGGGGAAGATGGCTCCAACTACCTCTTCGCCTAAGGCGAAGTTGGTGGCGATGTCAAGGAGCGCGGTAGCTGAGCGCGGCATGTTTCGGCCTAACTCTCGGACCAAGTCACGGCAGGTGGTGCCAGAGAGGAAAGCCTGGACGATTTTGGAGTCACCGACGCTGGGCAACTCGGTGCACTGTTTGGAGAAGCACTGGATGAAGTCTTGGAGAGACTCGTCCGATTTCTGGCGACAGCTCTTAAGGTCCCAGGAGTTTCTAGGGTGCACGTATGTGCCCTAGAAATTCTCGATGAAGATCCTAACCAAGTCGCGCCAGTCATGGATCTGTGAGGGAGGAAGGTGTTCGAGCCAGACTCATGCCGAGTCCGACAAGAGCAACGGGAGGTTGCAGATGATGAGTAGGTCATTGTCCACGTCGCCTAGCTGACACGCCAGGCGGTAATCGGCAAGCCAAAGTTCGGGATTGGTCTCACCGCTATACTTCATGAGGTTGGCCGGTTGGCGAAACCAGGCTAGAAACTGAGCGCTGCGGATGGCCCTGCTAAAAACTCAGGGGCCGGGCGGTTTAGGAGAGGGGCTGCGGTCCTCCCCACTGTCGTAGTGGCCGCCGTGGTGTGGATAGTAGCCATGGGCAGGCCCCTCATTGTCGTAGCATCGTCGCCTGCTGACCACCTCGTGGTCGTCTTATGCCTCGCGTCGGTTGTCGAGGCGGTCGTGCAGCAAGGGGACCCTGTTGATTGTCGGCGCCCGAGCGAGCTCGGGACGAATCGAGAACTCCCTATCCTGCCGATGTGGTGCCAAGGGGAGGTCCGAGGTGGCTCCGCACCGCTGGGAGGCAGAACTCTTGGCCTGCTGCACCACGGCGGTCTCGAGGAGATCCCGGAGCTCATCGCGGACCCGTCGCCCCTCCGTGGTAGAGGGCTCGGGCATCGCACGCACTAGCATCGCCATAGCCGCGACATTCTGGCTAGCGCGATTGAAGATTAGGGGATGATCGCCCCCTTCGTCGTCGTTGATGCGGTGGTGGACGCTGCGAGCCCACCGCCGAGCTCCTCCACCGTCACTGCGGCCCTACTTCTCCTGCTCGAGAGTGTTTTAGAGCTGTTGCAGAAGGAGTTGATCTTGCTCGACCTTGGTCTGAAGCTCATGGAGCTGCTCTAGGTCTGGGCATCGAAGTTGTCCGAGGGCAAGGTTCTCGTTCCGCGCTACCCGTGGGACAATGCATGAGGGCATGGCATCGCCCGTTCCCTGGCAAAGCAGAGTACGGTTGCCTGCCGCCTCATCCTCATTGCCCATGCTTGGCATCCCGAGTCTGACGTGGAAGCACTCACGAGTGGGATCGTAAGTACCTTCGTCGTCAGAGTCAGAGTAGCCGAAGCAATAGTCACTTGTGGCCAGGAAGTGGCGCATGGCTTTAGGGTCGCAAAGCTCGGAGAAATCCGCTCTGGCCCATGCCTCGTCCACCTCCGAGGAGTCCGTGTGGGAGTGAGTCGAAGTCGCGGTACCGAAGTCAAGGGTGAAACATTGGTGGTGTTCTGAGGGCTCCGCGTGAGTGGAAGCGTAGGCATGAGCATAGGAGGCGGCGACATTTCTCAACCCGAAGGGGTACGGAGATGGTGCCATCTCCGGGTTATGCTTCGCTGGAGCCGGCTCCTCAGGAGGTGGCGGGGCAGAGCTTGGTGACGGGGCATTGCCGCACACCACCGGCGTCTTTCCCTTGTCCAGGCTCAGGTTCCCAACCAGGGACCTTGTGCCAATAGCTGGGCATGGGATACCGGTGGAGCACGGCGTGTCACCCTAGGATCGCGTGGTGTCAGTGTGGCCCCGCTCATGTCGTGCCTGGCGAGCGCGACGAGAGCGGCCGCCCGGGCGCCACCTGCGCCTGGGCTGTGGGTGCGTGATGTCGTCGTCGGTAGGCGGGGCTCGGGGTGTGAGGAGTACCATGTCATACTCGTGCCCTAGAGACATGAACTCTAGGCTCCCAAACCAGACCACCGTGCCGAGACGTAGTGGTCGTATGGGGTCTGCCATCCGGAACTTGTTGGGATGACAAAGCTGACACGCAGAGGCCCCTACCTGGCGCGCCAACTGTCGATGTTTTGGACCAGCCGACCCTCAACCAACTAGTAAATTTGTATTGCATGTTCCCAGTCCCAGATAGTGATGCAAAGAGATACAAGGTTTATACTGTTTCGGGTAATGAACACCCTACGTCTAGTTTGAGAGGTTGATCTAGTATTCCTTGCACCGAAGTGCTCGTAGTAGGGGGTTACAAGAAGGGTGAGAGAGATAACTAGCCCCAGATCTCTACGTAGAGTGGCGTGGATTGCTTGAGGTGTTGATCTCAGGTAGCGGGGAAGCTCGAGCGTTCGTCTGTGTGTTCATGCATGAGTTTGCTACGTGGGCATAGGCCTAATCGTTCATCTCCCCCCTAGAAATGGCCCTAGTCCCTCCCTTTTATAGTTTGAAGGGGGGGACAAGGGTGGTACATGCGCTAGCTACACGGCATCATGCGAATGGAGGTGGCATGTTCTAGCCCTGTAGCCTATTACTGTGGTGGCATGGGCGACGGAGTGGTCTCGTCCTCAAAGTACTGGGGCGATGCGCCGCTCACATCCGATCCTATGCCTCGTGGGAGCTCCAGTGTTACCTCGAAGCGGACATGATGGTCGGCGTGCGGGTCACTGTGTATTGACTGCGCGAGAAGCCGAGGCTTAGTCGGGGCCGAGGCCAAACCATCATGGGGGTCTCGGCAGATGTGAATCCCGAGATTGCGATGTGAATCCCGAGATTGCCGAGACCCTAATGTAGATTGCCGAGGCTTAGAGGGAACAGTTGATCTCGTACGCTGATTCTGAGGCTATGGTGACCCAGACTAGACTCCCCATGCCACATTGTCTTCGGGGCGGGAGTTACATGGCATAGTGTAGTGCAGGCACTGATCGTGGGCACAGCACCAGAACAGTGTCCGGTAACCCTGGCCGCGCTCGGTCCTGGTCAGTATGGCGTTGATGTGACTTCCCATCCCGTCGGCCATTCTGCGATGTCGAGCCATCGTCCGGCTGAGATTGCGGGAGTGGTTGACGCATTAATGGGACGCGACGCGCTGTCGGAGAGACTGGTCTAGGCGGAAGCGACGGATTATTGCTAAGCCAGCTTTGAGCGAGACGGAGAATCGACGTCTCGTCTGAGGCTTTACGCGCGGGGCCTCGGGCGAGACAGAAAATCGGTTCCCCGTCGAGGCCCTCTGTGCAAGGCCTCGCGCGAGGCGAAGGTTTGGTAGGCCACTGAGACCTCTTGTGCGAGGCTAGGAGCGGGGTGGAGGGCTGGCGGGCTCAGATGAGGCTGGGGTTTAACAAATGGCTTACCCTTGGGCTCTATTATTGATGGGGTTTAAGTGATTCTTTTGGTATGCGCTCGGGGTACCCCGTTTTATGGTACCCGACACATAGTCACATAGCAGTACATGTCGAACGGTGTGATAAAAGAAGTCACGAGCTGGTCGAACTCTTTCATCTTGATTTGATGGTAACCGGAATACGCATCAAGGAAAGACAGGGTCTCGCATCCCGCAGTGGAGTCAACGATTTGATCAATTCGAGGTAACGGGAAAGGGGACTTTCGGACAATCGGACAGGCTTTATTCAAACCGGTGTAGTCTACACACATTCTCCACATCCCATTTTTCTTTTTAACCAACACGGGGTTAGCCAACCACTCTGGATAGGATACTTCCTTGATGAATCCAGCCGCCAAGAGCTTCTACACCTCCTCGCCGATGGTCCTACGTTTTTCCTCGTCGAATCGGCGTAGGCGCTGCTTCACCGGCCTAGAGCTAGCCTGGATGTCCAAGGCGTGCTCGGCGACCTCCCTCGGTATGCCCGGCATGTCCGAGGGACTCCATGCGAACATATCGGCATTCACACAGAGAAAGTCGACGAGCATGGCTTCCTATTTGATGTCGAGAGTGGCACTGATCCTCAACGCCCGGTCGTCGGGGCATGCGGGGTCGACTGGGACGAGTTTGATGGCCTCCGCAGGCTCAAAAGTCCCGGCTCGACGCTTGGGCTTAGGCAGCTGGCTACCGAGTCGATCAAGGTCGACGATGAGGGTCTCGGCCTCCACGAGAGCCTCGGCGTACTCGATGTACTCAACGTCGCAGTCGTATGCATGTTCGTACATGGACTCAATCGTGATGACGCCATTGGGACCCGGCATCTTGAGCTTAAGGTAGGTGTAGTTGGGGATCGCCATGAACTTGGTGTAGCACGGCCGCCCCAGGACGGCATGGTAGGTACCTTTGAACCCAACCACCTCAAAGGTAAGGACCTCCTTGCGGTAGTTGTAGGGGGTGCCAAAGCAAACGGGAAGGTCGATGCGCCTGAGGGGTCACGTGCGTTTCCCCGGCACGATGCCATGGAAAGGCACGGCGTCACCCTAGAGCCACGACCAGTCGATCTCCAGGAGCTCCAGGGTGTTGGCGTAGAGGATGTTGAGGCCGCTACCTCCGTCCATCAACACCTTGGTGAGTCGGGTGTTGCCGATGATCGGGTCAACAACAAGTGGGTACTGCCCAGGATTCGAGATATGGTCGGGGTGGTCATCCCGATCAAAGGTGATTGCTTCCCGAGACCAGTCAAGGTATCGGGGAGTGGACACCTTAATCGAGAAGACCTCTCGGCGTTCCCTCTTTCGCTGGCACGCCGTAAGGCACGCCGAGGGTCCGCCAAAGATCATGAAGGCATTGTGCACCTCGGGGAACCCTTCATCCTTGTTGTCATCCCAGTCGCCGGCACCCTTCTTCTTGGCATCGTCGTTGGGGAGCCCGAGCTTGGTGTAATAACGCCGGAGCATGGTGCAATCCTTGAGGGCGTGCCTCACCAGACCCTGGTGATAAGGGCAGGGCTTCTTCAATATGTCGTCAAAGAGCCCGAGGCCCCTAGGGCCTCAGGGATTCTTGCGCTCCGCGGCCATGACTAGATCAGCCTCGAGGATCTCCTACTTCCCCTGGCGACCCTTTTTCTTTTTCCTGGGGAGGCGAGGAGCCGAGGCCTCGGTGGCCTCATCCCTCCACTTCCCCTTGGCGTTGTTGTCAGGGAAGATGGCTCCAACTGCCTCTTCGCCCGAGGCGAAGTTGGTGGCGATGTCGAGGAGCACGACGGCCGAGCACGGCACATTTTGGCCTAACTCTCGGACCAAGTCTCGGCGGGTGGTGCCGGAGAGGAAAGCCTGGACGATTTCTGAGTCGCCGACGCTGGGCAACTCAGTGCATTGTTTGGAGAAGCGCCAGATGAAGTCTCGAAGAGACTCATCCGGTTTCTAGCGACAGCTCTTAAGGTCCTAGGAGTTTCTAGGGTGCACGTGCGTGCCCTAGAAATTCCCGATGAAGATCCTAACCAAGTCACGCTAGTCGTGGATTTGCGAGGGGGAAGGTGTTCGAGCTAGGCTCGTGCCGAGTCTGACAAGAGCAAGGGGAGATTGCGGATGATGAGCAGGTCATCGTTCGCGCCGCCTAACTGACAAGCCAGGCAGTAATCAGCCAACCAAAGCTCGGGGTTGGTTTCGGTGCTGTATTTTGTGAGGTTGGCCGGTTGGCAAAACCGGGCTGGAAACTGAGTGCCGTGGATGGCCCTGCTAAAAACTCAGGGGCTAGGCAGTTTAGGAGAGGGGCTGCGGTCCTCCCCACTGTCGTAGTGGCCACCTTAGTGTGAATGGTAGCCGCGGGCGGGCCCCTCATTGTCGTGGCGTCGTCGCCTGCTAACCACCTCATGGTCGTCCCGTGCCTCACGTCGGTTGTCGAGGTGGTCATGCAGCAAGGGGACCCTGTTGATTGTTGGTGCCCGAGCGGGCTCGGGACGAACCGAGGCCTCCCTATCCTACCGATGCGGTGTCGAGGGGAGGTCCAAGGCGGCTCCGTGCTGTTGGGAGGCAAAACTCTCGGCTTGCTGCACCGCAACAGTCTCAAGGAGATCCCAGAGCTTGTTGTGAACCCATCGCCCCTCCGTGGTAGAAGGCTCGGGCATCGTGCACACTAGCATTGCCACAGCCGTGACATTCTGGCTAGCACGATTGAAGATTGGGGGGTGATCGCCCCCTTCGTCATCGTTGATGCGATGGTGGACGTCGCGAGCCTGCCGCCGGGCTCCTCCACCGTCACCATGACCCTGCTGCTCCTGCTCGAGAGTGTTTCGGAGCTATTGCAAAAGGAGTCGATCTTGCTCGACCTTGGCCTAAAGCTCACGGAGCTGCTCCAGGTCCGGGCGTCGAAGTTGTCCGAGGGCAAGGTTCTCGTTCTACGCTACCGGTGGGACAATGCATGAGGGCATGGCATCGCCCGTTCCCTAGCAAAGCAGAGTATGGTTGCCTACCCCCTCGTCCTCATTGCCCATGCTTGGCATCCCGAGTCCGACGTGGAAGCACTCATGAGTGGGATCGTAAGTACCTTCATCGTCAGAGTCAGAGTAGCCGAAGTAATAGTCACTCGCGGCCAGGAAGCGGTGCATGGCTTTAGGGTCGCGAAGCCCAGAGAAATCCGCTTTGGCCCATGCCTCATCCACCTCCAAGGAGTCAGTGTGGGAGTGAGTCGAAGTCGTGGTACCGAAGTCGAGGGCAAAACATTGGTGGTGTTCTGAGGGCTCCACGTGAGTGGAAGCGTAGGCATGAGCATAGGAGGTGGCGGCATTTCTCAACCCAAAGGGGTACCGAGAAGGTGCCGTCGCTGGGTTCTGCTTTGCCAGAGCTAGCTCCTCAGGCGGTGGCGGGGCAAAGTTTGATGATGGGGCGTTGCCGCATGCCACCGGCGTCTTTCCCTTGTCAAGGCTCAGGTTAGACAGGTTCCCAACCAGGGACCCTGTGCCAACAGCTGGGCATGGGATACCGCGCAGGGCATGGCGTGTCACACTAGGTTCGCGTGGCGTCGTCGTGGCCCTGCTCGCGTTGCGCCTGGCAAGCATGACAAGAGCGGCCACCCGGGCACCGCCTGCACCTGGGCTGTGGGTGTGTGACATCGTCATTGGTCGGCGGGGCTCAGGGTGTGAGAAGTACCATATCGTACTCACATCCTAGAGACATGAACTCTAAGCTCTCGAACCAGATCACCGTGCCGAGACGTAGCGGTCGTACGGGGTTTGCCATCCGGAACTTGTTGGGACAACAAAGCTGTCACGTAGAGTCCCCTACCTGGTGCGCTAACTGTCGGTGTTTTGGACCGACGGGCCCTCAACCAACTAGTAAATTTGTACTATGTGTTCCCAATCCCAGATGGTGATGCAAAGAGACACAAGGTTTATACTGGTTTAGGTAATGAACACCCTACGTCTAGTTTGGGAGGTCGATCTTGTATTCCTTGCACCAAAGTGCTTGTAGTTGGGGGTTACAAGTAGGGCGAGAGAGGGAACTAGTCCCAGGTCTCTACGTGGAGTGGCGTGGATTGCTTGAGATGTTGATCTCAGACAGTGGGGAAGCTCGAGCGTTCGTCTATGTGTTCATGCGTGAGTTCGTTGCGTGGGCATAGGCCTAATCGTTTGTGTCCCCCCTAGAAACGGCCCAGATCCTTCCCTTTTATAGTTGAAGGGGGGACAAGGGTAATACATGCACTAGCTACACGGCGTCGTGCGAATGGAGGCGGCATGTCTGAGCCCTGTAGCCTGTTACTGTGGCGGCGTGTCCGACGGGGTGGTCTTGTCCTTGAAGTACTGGGGCGACGCGTCGGTCACATCCGACCCTGTGCGTCGTGGGAGCTCTAGTGTTTTCTAGAAGCGGGCGTGGTGATCGGCGTGCTGGTCACTATGTGTTGACTATGCACGAGAAGCCGAGGCTTAGTTGGTGCCGAGGCCGAGCCATCGTGGGGGTCTCGGCAGACGTGAATCCCGAGATTGCCGAGACCCTGACGTAGATTACCGACGCTTGGAGGGAACAGTTGATCTCGTACGCTAATTTCGAGGCTATGGTAACCCAGACTAGACTCCCCATACCGTGCTATCTCCGGGGCGGGGGTTACATGGCACAGTGTAGTGCAGGCGCTGATCGTGGCACAGCACCGGAACACAGTGGCCGGTAACCCTAGCCGCGCCCGGTCCTGGTCAGTATGATGTTGATGTGACTTCCTATCCCGTCGGCCATTCTGCAGTGTCGAACCATCGTCCGACTGAGATTTTGGGAATGGTTGACACATTAATGGGCCACGACGCGCTGTCGGAGAGACTGGTCGAGGCAGAAGCGACGGATTATTGCTGAGCCGGCTTCGAGCGAGACGGAGAATCGACATCTCGTCCGAGGCTTTATGCGTGAGGCCTCAGGCAAGACGGAAAATCGGTTCCTCGTCGAGGCCCTCTGTGCAAGGCCTCACGCGAGGCGGAGATTTGGCAGGCCGTCGAGACCTCCCGTGCGAGGCCAGCAGCAAGGCGGAGAGCTGGCGGGCTCAGACGAGGCCGGGGTTTAACAAATGGCTTACCCTTTGGCTCTGTTATTGATGGGGTTTACGTGATTCTTTTGGTATAAGCTCGGGGTACCCCATTTTATGGTACCCGACAAAAAGGTTCATGGAATCCTTGGGTATTCGTACCTTGGCAAATGCAAGTTCTCAGAACCCAGACAAGACAAGAAACAAGAATGGTCATGGGGAGGGGTCAGATTCATCGGAGTATCTTCCTAGAGCTGAGGGCGTCCAGGAAGAGGAAGATGAAACAGTTGTGGTGGGGTTTTTTTTACATTACACTATGCGATGTACATTTTAATGCAGGTTCTAATAACAGATTTGTTTACCCTTCTGTATTAGGAAACTGAGAAAAAGCAACAAGCGGGGCATAAAGTGGAAGAAGAAGACCAAGATGCCTCTAGGTGGCACAAAAAGAGTCAGGGCAATTGGCGGCAGTGAGGCAACTCCTGGAGTTGCAACCAAGTCTGGAAAGAAGTACATCACCAACCACCCCACAGTTATGGCTGAGGGACAGTCAACTCCGCTACCAGAGAACAATGAGACAGCAACTGTGGGACAAGGGGAAGAAGAACATCCCCCAAGTCCTGTTCTAGACTTTTCTGTATTTGATGACCCAAATAATACAAATGAAGATGAGGTCACAGAAGAGTTAGATGCTATTCCTCAAGGCAAGTAATAGACCATGCTTTCTCACATTCTTTGCTTTACTTGGATTACTCTGACACTAACAGCATCACTTTTGTAGCTCGACAACGTGCTCCAAGAAAGCCAAGACCACCAACAAAAGGCAAATTGCCGGACAATATGACAAAATCTATGGGAAAGAGATTGCCAATTGAAATTGCTGCAGGGAAGAGAAGGCCAGAGAAGCATGTACAAGCTGCTAAGCTAGCTTCAGAGGCTGGACTTATCACTAGGAAGAGCATGCCTATCCTAACTCACTGGAAACATTACAAGAAAGATGAAAGCCAACTGAAAGAATTCATGGGCCAGTTATCTGTAAGTAAATTGATACCTTCCATATCTATTTGGTACCTTCAATAAGTAACTATACCAAATGCTAAGAGCTAACTCCGCTGGGTGATTGACTTTTGCAGGTTAGGTTGGCAGTTGATGACAAGGATGAGCCAACAGTTTAAGCCTGTAGCAATATACTCTAAGGTGCTGTACGCCAGAGGAGATATTTGTTTTAGAACAAGTACTTCAATGGTATACCGGCTAATGAAGTCCCCACTACTTCCCCTGTTCCTAGTATTTCTAACAACGAGTGGAAGGCACTCGTGGCGATGTGGTCTACTCCAAAAGCAAAGGTATCATGATGTTGTAAAGAAAGTTTTCTGTTCTCTCTATGTTGTCTTCCATTTACATATATGTCTTATAGGAAACTGCTCGGAAGAACAAGATAAACCGTGAGAAGGTTAGACACCATCAAGCGATGGGATCTCGAAGCTACATCTCACACTTGTACGCATTTGTATGTGCTAAAACACTAGGACAATACATTGTATCTGATTTAAACATACATATCTATTTCCTATAAAGTTGTCTACAAACAAAAGCTAATTTTGCTGCATTTCCCGCTATAATTATGTAAAGAAGGAGAAAAACAAGGATAGAGAGGTGGATGCAGTTGAGATCTTCAAGGAATTGCATACCAGCAAGAAGAAGGGTATGACTGATGTGGTCAAAGAAACAGTTGTAAGTGCCTACATATCATTGCTTGTTGGAATTGAGTATATGTGTGAATTTATGCTAATTATAGTTGCTGGATGGGATTAGTACATGGAAAGTATATTCATATGCTTAGATGTTGTGTGTCAATGGTTCTATCAGTTCTTTATGAAATGGAAGGTTGTTCTACAGGCTTGCTGGAGGGGATGAGTACATAGAAAGTTGTTCATGTGTTTATGCCTATATATGGAATCATATGTTGTGTGCATTGTTCTGAAATGTTAAGTTGTGTTCCTATATGCTTGTGAGATGCTAAGTTGGGTTCCTACACCCTTGCTGGAAGGTTGTGCATGGTTGAGAAATGCTAAGTTGGGTTCCTACATGCTTTCTAGAAGGTAGTGCATAGAAAAGATGTTCCTATATGATTGTTGGTTGTTATTTTTCCTATATGCTAGCAGGATGGTCCTATCTGTGCTTAGGAAATAAATAGTTGTCCCTATATGCTTGCTGGATGGCATTATTACATGGATAGGATATTCATATCTTTGATGTTCATGTACTTTAAAATATATGCAGCAATATGTTTTGTGATGGTTTTCATAACTTGGCTTGTGAAATAGATTCTGCATAATGAACTTACTAATGTTGCACCTGTTTGCTGTAGAGTATCATGGAAGATATGTTGGCCTAGCCTGCTCAAGACTTGGAGACACCAAGATCTAGTACTAAGATAGTTTCGAAGGTTCTCTCACAAACTAGTGCAGCTTGTACATTCCTTAAGAATGCTGATATTGAAACACCAGTAAGCAAGTCTGCTGCATCCGCTGCAAGAGAGGCATAACTTTGGGAACAGCTACAGGCGGAGAAGGAACGGGCTGATAATCTTGAAGAACAACTGGTCCATCTGAAGAAGAAAGCTGTAGAAACAGAAGAATCCATGGCCAGGACCCAAGAAGTTGTGCTTAAGAACCAGCAAGAGCTAGAGAAGTTCAAGAAGAAACAAGAAGCTAATGATATCATCCTTCAGCGCATCTTGGGCCTCAACTCAGGTAATCGAGCTACTTAGCTTGTTCCTGTCCTGCCTAGGTTCCTCTGTAGTCCATGGTTGTGCTGGGCCGTGTCGCTACTGCTAGTACTCGTGTCGCTACTACTGGTACTCATAATAAGTTGTTGAACTTGGTCTGTCAGTTGTCGCTTGTGAACTTATTCTGTGATTGCCTGGTCTGTGGAACTTGTTTGTGAACTTGTGGTTCAAGTGATGTGAACCTATGGAACTTGTGGTTCCCCTGTGTTTGTGGTTCCCCTGTGTTTGGGAACTTTGGTTGTGAGAACATTTAAACATGTGATGTATAAACTGTGTATGATGTATGAATTGTTGTATATGGTAAATTATGTTCTGTTTCTGGAATGAGTGATCAGGCATGGCTGCAGCCTGTATTTTATCCAATCAAAGAATTTATGACGAAAAAACATCATCGTTCACACACTGCCACATCATCGCTAGCGTTAAGATAATGCCACGTGTCAACCTCTCAGAAATACACGTGTCAACCTCTCAGAAATACACGTGTCAACCTCTCAGAAATACACGTGTCGACCTCACAGAACATACACGTGTCGACCTCATATTGAAACACGTGTCAACCTTATTTTAGGACACATGCCGTACTCATAGTCACACATGTGTAAACCTTAGCTCAAGACACGTGTCGTCCTGAGTGAATGAAATGCGTCAACATTACCGTCATACATGTGTCCACTACAACGCCGACTAAAATAGTTCAGTGACGGTGCCCAAATCGTCATGGATGTAAACTTATCTGTGATGAAACACGACAAATCGTCACAGTGCAACATTTGTGACGCTACAAAGATGACGAACAGAATTTCGTCATAACTTCGTCACAGATATCTTTCCTTGACGCTTTTAGCGTTTACTATGACATTATTAGATCGTCTCATATGTGCACTTTTTTAGTAGTGCCGCCACAGCGCTCGCCGCTCGCCCGCGCTGCTACAACTCGCGCTCGCCCGCGCCGCTGCAACTCGCGCTCGCCCGCGCTTCCACAGCGCGCCGCCGTGATCGCCCGCTACGTCTGCGTCGTGACAGGATCGTTGGATCCAAACCGAAGATGAGAAAGCTGCCGGGGTCGATGGACGATGGGCAAGGGGAAGCCAGACGCGGACTCGCGGCCAGGAAATCCCGCGGATCACTGAGATCGCGGAACCGAGAGTCTAGGACGGAAGCCAAAGCGTCGATCGTTTCCTACTTTCCTTTTTTTATTTTTTTACATTAAAAATTTCTACCTATCTCTATGACTGGCGGACCCCAGGGTATGCGGTGGCCCACCCTTCATACCCCGTGGGTCCGTCCCTGCTCGTACCCGTACGTAGCACTGCTGTGCAAACTAGCTAGGCGTACTCCGTCCAGTCGGCCTCTTCGTTGGTTGGTTTCCGCCAGGGTTTATTAGCCATGGTACAATATTTTTCTCTCACAACAAACTAGCACTAGCCAGGCTTATCAGCCTAGAAACCAACCAGCGAACAGACTGATTGCATGATGACCGGATCCCTACAGTAACCACCTATTTAAGGCGAGTCAATCTTCGGATAATTTTCATATATAAGATTAATCTTTTATTGCAAGTAGCATTTATTATGTGCCATATGATTTAATCAAAATAAGTTGGACCAATTCCTGTTAAATCTAATGAGATACTCCTAGGTAGCTAATTATATGAGTCTTAGGGTCTGTTTGGTTCGTCTAGTAGCTACTAAATTTAGTAGCTTTTAGTCACTTTAGTAACTTTTTAACCAAACGCTATGACTAAAAGCTACTAAAAGGATTTTAGTCATCTCTAGTAACTCTAGAGTTACTAAAAGTGACTAAACCATTTAGTAGCTACTAAAATTTAGTAGCTCGAACCAAACACCCTCTTATTATGATCATACAACATGATGCACGTTTGTTACAATATATGCAGATGTCAATGTGCAATACGGCTTAATCCCGTTCGCTAGTCTAAAACTTGGCTGAAACTGGTTGAAAATTATTATTTTGGTTGAAATGTTGCGAGAGAAAAATACTATTCCGACTAAAAAAAACCCCGCCAAATTTTAGACCAGCCGAACGAGGCCCCCGAACTACAGTGTGTAAAATCTGAAGGGTCAGAGGCAGAGGAAGAGCAGCAGGCAGCAGCCCAGCAGCACCAGGACCAGGGCTGCGCCTGCGCTGCGGCGTGCTGACACAGGCCATAGCTAGCGATCGGGGCAGCCGTTAATGCGGCCGTAGCATACAGCTGTATGATTGGCTTACCTTTAATCCTTGTCTTGCTCGCGACACCTCCTCCACCGATCCTTCGTACACATGCTTACAACGCTGACACCGCACGCCATGCATGCATCATGCACCGTACCAGTGGCATCATGCATCATGCCAATTGGGCCATAATCATAGATGCACAGTGAGTAGCATTATTAGTGTATCTCGAGCGGTACTATATTTCAGAGTGTGTTTTCTATTGTTGTCTCACGTGGTATTACAAAAAAAAAAAAAACAGAGCCTCTACTCCTTTATTATTTTAGAACCATAAACTATTTTTAAATAACATTAACCCTTCCTCTGCTCTGCTGGAACCCTACCTTCTTTCTATTTCTTTCCTCTTTCCCCTAAATCGTCTTTTACGAATATACTTCTCCGTCCCTAAATAACTGTTGTTTTCACTTTCCAGAAACAACTTTGACTATATATATATATATATATATTAATATTTATGCTATGACTTTAATATCTTTAGATAGATCATTAAATCTATTTGAATATTAAATTTATTTGGAGATACAAATGCTACAAGCATTTTAGGTACAAAAAATTACGGTACGGAAAACAAAAGCGACGATTATTCACGGACGGAGGGCAACACCCACGCGGAGCGGAGAATAGCCAAGTGCCGACCAACAATGGCAAGGGGGACGGAGGGCAACACCCACGTGGAGTGGAGAATAGCCAAGTGCCGACCAACAACGGCAAGGGGGATGGAGGGCAACACCCACGTGGAGCGGAGAATAGCCAAGTGCCGACCAACAACGGCAAGGGGGACGGAGGGCAACATCCACGTGGAGTGGAGAATAGCCAAGTGCCGACCAACAACGGCAAGGGCCAGGGCGGTGAGATGCCGTAGGCCCACACACACCTTTGGCATTAGCTTGGCACTAGCCACGGCTCGGTGCCTTTTTTTCTTGAGGAAATGTATGACTTGCCTTGTACTCTACAATTGGTTGATGGCTGGGCAAACCCTATAAGGGTCTGTTTATATCAATAGATTCTCAAGGGAATTTTGAAGGGATAAATTCCAAAGAAAAGGAATCAATTTATAGTGTTTGGAACAAATGAATGTTAAGTTCATTTAAATTTGGAACCAAGGAATGTTGAGTTTCAGTTTGGAACGAAGGAATGTTGAGTTTCAGTTTGGAACGAAGGAATGTTGAGTTCCTTTCTCTCCAATCCAAGAGAGAATTTATGCTTGGTCACGTTCCTCTACATTTTTTCTCCATTCCAAACTATTCACTCTTACCTTTTCCAGTGTTTTTCTCCTTTCTCTGTTTTGTTTTTCTTTGTTCTAAACATGCTTACTACCACTGTATCACTTAATGTAAATGGATATATGGATAATCAATGATAGAGTATGGACCATAGCTGTATAGTTATCACATACTCCCTCAGTTTCAAATTATAAGTCACTTTGATATTTTTAATACATCCATTTTGCTATGTGTCTAGATACATAGCAAATTCGATGTACCAAAATAATTAAAACGACTTATAATTTAGAACGGATGAAATATTAATTTTTTGTTTGATTTAAGACTTACAGGTTGATTGCTTGTATTATTACTATTCTCAAGCTTTAGATAAATGTATATATTTTATTATGTATTTTCTATGTCAGACTTGCGAGCTAAACGAGTCGAATAAGCAAGCTAAACTGAGTCTGTTATCTAAACGGGCTGAGCTATCTTGTTATCCAGCTCTAGCCGTGTGGGCACGTGGAGGCGGCAAAGGTGGGGCGCTGATGAAGAAAACCGATGGAAAAAGTGTTGTGAAACGAACAGGCGTCTCTTCACGAGTGATCTCATCCATCAAGCACAAGATTAGTGGATAGGATTAGACAGTTAGTTGTAGTCCCAAAGATCATATCTTTTCGGAACAGTCGTGACTCTTCGTGACACCTCTTCACCTGTATAAATATATTTCAGAGATCAATGAAATGGATAGTTCTCCCAAAATCTTGTTCATTTACATTTACGCTTTAACACGTTATCAGCACGATGCTCTACGTGAACAAGGAGGAGAACGTTGTGCCTCTGTACCATTACCGAACTCGATACTGGAGATGAAGTCGACGTCCTTTGTTGCAAGTGATGCCGGCCTTATCTTCTCCGACCAATGTTTTGCATGAGAACAAATCTCAGAAGGACAGAAGATCGATCAACACAGGCCAGCATGTACTGCCCTTCGATTCCTTCATCATGTACGACATGTAGGAAATCAAACACGGGCAAGAACGGCGATATCACGAACATGTAGGTTTGGGAAGAAAGCGCGGATCGAGGTAACTGCCACGATTATTCGTACCTTCACAATCGTCGATTCCAATGGGTTTCGTCGTCGTCGGGATCGAGACGCTACTGGGTACATCTCCTCCGACGAGGATGAGAACGTGCCCTTCATCGGCTTGAGCGCCGTGAAAGGGAAGGGGACGACCAGGCTCCGCGCACGCGCGGCACTCGCTCGGCCTGTGCAGCCAGCAGCCTGCGCCTGGATCCCGGTGGCCTCCGCGCTCCAACGGCATATGGCACCTACAGCCGACAAGCCCGTGGGCGGCGGCCCCCGCGCAGCAACATAGGCCACGGCCTCGCGCGGCTGGCGGCCCATGCCTGCAGCGGCTGGATTCCCCGACGAAGGCGGATTCGGCAGGGACACGCGTGCGTGGCCCCCTGCGCCTGACGGAGGCGGTCCTACGCTCGCCCCTTGCTCCCGGCGTCTGATCCAGACCGGCGACATCTCGTCCGAGCAGGGGGACGGGATGGATGTTGAACCGTCCGCTCGATGGTTGTCTCCCTGGGAAAGGATAAGGATGTGCGTTTTTGCATAAAAATCCTTCATTCTCCTATGAATTACATGATAATCCTAATAGATTATTGATGTATTCTATATTTATGTTTAAGCCCTCGGGTTTTAACATACTGCGGTGTACTATATTTACCCCCCATAAATGCTCATTTTACACCTTAGATTTAAAATGCATTATGATGCATAATATTTACCTCCTGTAAATAAGTATTTTTGAGACCCATATGTCATCAAGAATTACATCGTGACATGTATCGCTGCAGTTGAATTTACCACTATAAATTCGCTTTCCAGATCCTATGTTTTCTGGAATTTGTTCAAAGCATTTGTCTAAAATGGCAAACCCAATAAACATGTACTATTAGCATTACATGTTCAAAGTGTTTGTTCAAATCAGCAAATCCAATAAACATGTATTATTATATTTACATTATTCAAAGTGTTCGTCCAAATTGACAACCCAATAAACATATAATATTATTATCATGACGTTTTCATTGCAACTACTTTGTTATTTGTAATTTTCATTTTATGTTAAGCCCATTTATGCTTTATTTAAAGCTTATAGCGCTTACATTTTTTAATGCAAAATCAATTAAGTGTATTATTTCATTATTTTTATAACACAAATGTTCCACATTGTATGTTGGCCATACACAAGGTAGCGCCATAGTTGCTACTGTGGGATCTACACTAAATTCTTAGTGACTATCCTCAATGTGCGTACCCAACATCACAAATTGGAACATACGGTCTACATCTTTTCACAAGATGATTACCATTAATCGGCATTCTTATTAGCCGTACACAAGGTAGCACCATAGTTGCTACTGCGGGATCTACACTAAATCCACAACTTAGTGACTATCATCAACGTGCGTACCCAATTCGTTTACGGATTAACTAATGTCTAGATCAATCTTTTGATGATTACCTTAAAATGTGTTTATACAAACTGCATACACCACTTGGCATCTACTTTTCAACAGACTATATCCATATTATTAGAGGTCTACATCTTTATGATGACTACCTCTAATGTGTTAGCATAAATGAGGTTTACACTATTAGTGAGATAGATCTAGTCTCCTATTTATTTTGCATAAATTAATACAGCATCACCATAGCAATTTTAAATTTACCCTGAGCGTAAATTCAGAAAATCTATAGTTTAAACCTTATTAGAATAATAGCCAGGAAAGAGTTTGGTCTCTTGCTCTTGATGGTCACTATTATCTAGCATGGTCAATGGACGTAATGTTAAACCTGATGTTCTATGGATTCATATCAATATTTGATGCTCCTCATAAGAGAGCATCACCACTTATGATCAATTTAAATATGGAGTTTTATTGAAATAAAGCACCATATACATCCAGATCACACATATGTGTATCTCAATGGGTGCAAATCGAAGCACTATATGGCTAGCTCTTAATGGGTGATATGAACAACACAAGGCAGTCATTCTGCCCAATACCGACTAAGTTTGGCCATAACTTTATCTCTAGGATCTTAAGTCCACTTGAGAATAGAATTATGTTGTTCCCAAATATCCTCTATATTGCGTTTTGTGATTCCCGCGACTTCCCATATGTATTCTAGATTAATTCCTATATTACTTCAGGTCAGGTCTAAGTGTTTGATAAACTCTTATCGAGGAATCATCATTAGCATTATAGTGATGCTCTATCATCTGAAGTATATTGAATTTTCAAAATCATTACAAGTTCGATGCCATGTAGTAATGCCCTCCATAGAACTTTAATGGTAAGATTAAACGCAAAAAGAAGTAGCAGCCCCGTGCAATCTTTAAGGTCAAGGCATTTCCTAAATATGACAGAACCATATTTTGTCCCAATTGTGTATGTTACAGCCACACAACTTGGAAATGTCATGCCTTCAAATATTTAATTAATCGGTATTACAAATCCATTGGACATAAATATCCGGCTCAACAATAAAGATATAAAGCATGCTTCTATCTTCAACCTGACACCACCAGGAACGCCAGTTGTTCACAACAAGTTTCATGAAAAAACCAAGTAGCAACCAAACACTTAATTAATAAGTGGGTCTTATGAGCATGGAGAGCACAATCATCGAATTTACTTCACTTGATCCATTTTGGGGACCAAAAATTTGTCTCCCATTTACAAACGTACCTAGTATCTATGTCCCATTTTGGTGTTGTAATATAAAATGTTGTCACCAATTTCAATGAATATCACAATATTGTGTTATCACATTTGATATTCCATTAATTAACTTATATGTAATCTATATATCTGCAAAAAAATGTCTTTATATTCTTCATGCTATATATAGACTTATACGGGAGTCAATCCAAATACAAAGAGGAATTTTGCTTAGTGCATAGTTGCATCACAAACTCTATATGTAGGGAAGCAAAATATTCTTAAACTCTTACATAGAGACAAGGAAATATATTATTAATCGCTTGACGCGATGTCATGATAGTGGGCTTTGGTCGTCCTACTATCATACTCCCTATTGGTACTTAAATAATAATCATAAATTTATTCTTGTATTCTGATTCCATAATGTACCCAATTAAAATTATTGATATATCCGTCAATGTGGTTTTCATATGGAAACCCCAAGAGGACAACTGAGAGGAGTATTTTTCTCTTAACAATGGATATGGCAATACTTAAATAAAACATCCTTAGTTGGATTTGACTACACATACATAACCTGTATCCAATATTGCGTACAAATAATTCTCTCTCTTGATGTCAACAAGACTTGGCACATTTGCCTTGGTTATTTAACTAAAAAGATAACATGAGAATTATTGTCAATTCTATTGGTCATAGCATCAATATGAGCCACTAAATTTTTTGAAGAAATTTAAAACATACATGTGACTCTATTTACCATTTTATGGATCATAAAGATACTATGTAATGCACATTTATGCATCCATAATATAGTCTCAGGTGTGTCTCTTAGTCATGAGAACCATCACTATACCAAACTCATTGCTCGAAAACTTCAATTTAGAGCAAATTATCCTAGATGCGGGATCAAATCTATTTTATATGGAACAGTTTAGTTTTTGGATACTATATATTAAGTACCTCATGTCCATACCAATAACGGTTTTATTGAGTCTCTTATTGAGAATCAAATTGCATGATATATTAAAATAGAATTGTAATTTACCAAAACAAAGTTGTTTTCATGCAGCCTTACACACTGCATCGTTAATTCAAATTCATCAAGCTGCACTTATACAACTCCCTCCGTTGCAGTATGTACGTGAAACTTTGGTCGCAGCCAAATATTTTCCATCTACACATCAAGTATGTTTTCACATACCCATATCACCACCCCAACATACCAATGGGCATTAGGGATCCCAAGAGGTAACTCTACAGGGGATTTATAAATTGCCCGTATGTTGATCATATTTGAGGATAATTCCAGACATTAGGGGGAGATTTATACCACATTAAGAATGTCAGGAATCAAAAGAGCAATCCTCACATCCACGTACCAAAAATTCTAAACCTAATCGTTTATAATATCTTATATTTGCATCATATTGCAAAGAATCTACTAGAAATATTTACTGATAATAAGAGTGTCATAAAATTCTCTTATCCTACTTATAATGCGCCCGAAATAATGAAGGTACCAATTAAAACCATTCAACTCCCACTTCCAAAGAAGAGGAAAAGAAGTACGCCCGCTCCTAAGGATAATGCTCCAAGTAAGCGTTCAATGATACCGAGGACAATATCCTCAAAATTAGTAAATCCAAGCCAACCTCAAGTTGGTAGACACCAAAATGGATGAGTATCCAAAACCCAGATCAAAATCCACCCGGATCAACGGTGCACCCAAATTCTGATCCTGGGACATTGGAACACCCTGACTCCATATGGGAAATGACTCGGAGTTCAAAAGGGTTAACATTTTCACATGCTTTATTGATTTCAAGAATCGAATTAATCATTTGAAGACTACAAATTGTCGCGGTATATACTCCTCAAAGATTGCTTTTACCTTATTGGATCCGGACCAAAAGTCCTAGGTAGAGTGTCTTCACACTCAAATTTGGTCAAACTAAAAGGTGGCAATTAAGGAGATTGCTCTTGTTCAATGATGAGAAGCATTACCACAGTAATATCTTTCCTCATAGAGTTTCTTTTCAGAAGCAATGTGGTGAACAATGAGAGCTTGTAGCATATAGTTTCACGCAGAGACCCAGCATAGCATACCCCATGGTATGTGTAAAAATAAAGTTTTCCAAATTCAATAATTGACATATCAAATAAATTTGATAGATTCGGACGTATAAGTCCCAATGGACTTCACATTCTGAATCCAAATACAAATCGTAACATACATTGTGTATAATTAAGCATGATTGCATATATTGGTTATTTTGATATCACCATGATACAGAAATAATTATGCAATCATTTAAGATACAATTTCCATCATGTGAATTTGAGATGGAGGATTTGGGTAAGACCAAATATTGCCTAGGCTTACAACTTGAGCACCGTCCTTTAGGGATTTCAGTGCATCAATCAGCATATATCCATAAAATATTGGAGAAATTCAATATAGGCAAATCATATCATAACAAAACCTCGATGGTTGTTCGTTCTTTAGAAATAGAGAAAGATCCATTTAGACCACGAGATATTGGAGAAAAGATATTGGGACCAAGGTTCCATATCTTAGTGTCATTGGAGCACTTATGTATCTTGTAAATTGCACCAGGCCTGATATCGCAGTTGTAGTGAATATACTAGTTAGACATAGTGCAAATCCAACTCGACGTCATTATACGATAGCGAAGCATATCCTCAGATATCTTAGTGACATAAAGGATCTTGGTTTATTCTTTAAGAGAAATCATGATCCCAATATGATTGGATACACGGATGCTGGTTACTTATCTGGTCCTCATCCTAAACTGGATTTGTATTCTTACATGGAGGTACAGCTATTTCATGAAGTCTTCTAAACAGACTCTGACGACGACCTCTACTAATCATTTTGAAATTATTGCTCTATACGAGGCATCACATGAATGTGTATGACTTCGCAAAATGATTAACCGCATACAACCGACATGTGGTATTGGTTCGATTAAATCACCTATAATTATCTATGAAGATAATTTCGCTTATGTTACATAGATGCAAGCAGGTTATATAAAGAGTAATGTCGCTAAGGACATTGCCCCTAAGCTGTTTTATCCCCATAAGTTACAAAAAAGCGGAGAAATAAACATCTTGCAAATCCAGTCATGTAATAATCTGACCTATTTACTAAGTTCTTACCAACTTCTGTGTTTCAAAAATTGGTATATGGAATTGGTATGCGACGACTTCGAGATTGCCAGAATCAGGAGACATCTTCTAAATGGTGACATGTACCAGCATCATATCATACTCTTTTCTTTCACAAATTTTACTTACAAGGTTTTTTGTTAAAGTTTTTAATGAGGTAATATTAACCTAAGCATGTGTCATATTTTTCCTATTTTCCCCACTGGGGTTTTTGTAGAAAATATCAAAGACACATATTGCCCTCACAACTCATCCATGGTTTTTCCCTGAAAAGGTTTTTCATGAGTTATCCAAGAGGCAATACCAATAATATGTCGTTATATTTTCTCCTAATTTTCCCACTGGATTTTTATAGGAGTTTTAACGACATATCACTTTATATTGCTCCTCATATTTTTCCTGAAAGGTTTTTGGGAGAGTTATCTTTATGTCGTATCTCCAACATTTTTCCCCATTGGGGTTTTTAATGGGATACCAATGACATAGTGATTTATTTAAATCATAAATAAATATGATATTTTTTCCTTATTTTCCAATAAGATTTAAAGGAGTTTTTATGGCATATAATATATTCCTCAGATTTTCCCCATAGGTTTTTCCGATGAATTTCAGCTTACAACTGCATTGATCTCAAAAAAGATTCGATCAAGAAGAAGTGTTGTGAAACGACGATCTCAAGGAAGATTCGATCAAGGAGAAATGTTGTGAAACGACACCTATATATGAACGGACATCTACTGACGAACAGACGTCTCATCATGAGTGATCTCATCCATCAAACACACGATTAAACGATTAATGGATAGGATTAGATAGTTAGTTGTATTCCCAAAGAACATAGTTTTTTAGAAACAATCGTGACTCTTCGTGACACCTCTTCACTTGTATAAATATATTTCAGAGAAGAAATAATTCTCTCAAAATCTTGTTCATTTATATTTACGCTTTAACAAAAAGGAAGTATAGGCCTCCGGGAAATTGATAGCCAACAAATCCAGATACACAAATAGGTAGCTTGTTAGAGGTGGCTTTATAGAGTAGATACCTAGTTTAGATAGTCGCTCAAGATGTTCTTACAAGATACTTACATAGATAGACAACCTTGAGGATATACATTGGCACAGGACAGAAATTAGACAGAACCTCACAGTCAAGCCACAGAAGCATTTTTGCATCCGTGAAAAGTCTGAAATGTAGCGGCAACAAATCCGTGCACTGGTACACCAGGAGCGGCTGTCTCCTGCCCAGAAATTGAAGGGCCTGACTACGACTTAGGGTGCGTTTAGATCAAAAAAAAATTTAGATTTTAACTCACTGTAGCATTTCGTTTGTATTTAGTAATTAATGTCTAATTATAGATTAATTAGGTTCAAAAGTTTCGTCTCACAATTTCTCGACCAACGCTGTAATTAATTTTTTTTTCGTCTACATTTAATACTCCATACATGTGCCGCTAGATTCGATGTGACAGTTACTATGCAAAAATTTTTGGGCAACTAAACGGGACCTTAATCAGTGCATGCATTCAGCCGTTTGGGTCACATCAGCAGCGACATTGTATATTCGCCAACCTCGTCAGTACAGGTAGCACCGCCTACCATGCTCCCCAAATTTCACGCTTCGTCTCAGCACCATTTTTTCGCAGCATATCAATGTATAGGATGTTTTCTGTCACTTAAGTAGCGCCTGGTTCACTTTGCAAATTTTTTGAACCGGATAAATAATACCATTTTCGTCTTATTTGATAAATATTATCCAATCGTGAACCAACTAGGCTCAAAAGATTCATTCGTGATTTCAACTAAACTGTATAATTAGTTATTTTTTTTACATACATTTAATACTCCATGCAAGCGGCTAAAAATTGATGTGATAAAGAGAGTGAAAAAACTTAAAATTTGGATGGTATCTAAACAAGGCCTAGTTCACCTCCCCTAACATGTAGATTGCTGCAATACATTATCCGACCATGAAAGGAAAAACTGAGATATACAAATAAATGAACTTTAGAGCCGAATTGAAAACAAAAAATAAGCCAAGATCTCCACCATGCGATCATGGCAGCCATGTGCAACATTGAGGTCCCCTTAAGGACAAGTTCTCACATTAATATCCACAACATAAGATCAAATAAATAAACGGGAATATTAAACATGGTAGATGTGAGAAATATTTCTGTTTCTGCCGAGGACTGCTAGGAAGATTAATAAAGTAGTACGTATAAACGCGTTGGTGGTAATGTGAGTATTTCTGCCCAGGACTGCAAACATTCAAAACTCTCGTTGTATTCTTTGCACTCGCAGAGTCGCAGGAAAAGAATACTCCTCTCAAGACAGTTTTTACAACAGTTTTCTTCTCTCAAGACACTGTTAGGTAATTAAGAGGATTTTCTTGCCATGTACCATAGTTCATTAGATTCCGCCCCTAGGGGTTTGTAAATTCTGTTTAGAATATTAGCATTGGCTGGTGCCAGTTTTGCCTAAGATACACAAATTTACTAAGAATTTACTGCAGGATTTATACAAAACAAAATAAAAAAAATAATGTGTGGGCTCTACTAATAAAAAAACATATGCTTTTGCAATCGTAAATTTTCGGCCTGTTTGGTTGGTCGTAACTATCATAAATTTTAGCCAAAACAGTATTTTTCTCTCGTATTAAACGAGCCACGGTAATAATCCACGATCGCGCACCGGCTAAACAGGCTAATGGAAAAGTAAAGTGGATAATAATATGTAGCTACATGCCAAAGCTAGTAGCGCGTCTGCTTGCAAACAGTCGATCAAGAATCATGCAACAGACTGAACGCAACCGAAACAAGCAAATGATTGACCTTATCAGCGGTCTATACTAAATTAAGCATGAGAGGACCACAAGCTCAGTCAGAATCGACCAGAAACTTGCACAAAGAACAAGCAAACAGCAGAAAAATGGAATGAAGGTGCATTCAACATTTTAGGATGTTACCACCGTTACCGTAGCTACAACAAATCGAAGTCAGCAAGAAAATAGAATGATTACTAACAGATTAGAATGAACTCAAAAATGCACATACAGCAATCGTAATCATTTAAGCTACAACTACGAACCTATCATTCAAAGCAAACACAGCAGCAAGCAACTAATAACTCCGATTGAGCAGTGAATCTATCAATCAGAATCAACACCAAATCAAGCGGACCAAAATCACAAAGGAAAGGAAACTGCTCATATATCGATGAACAGGCAGTGAAACTATCAGAACATCACTATTCGTCCCAAGAAATGCAGAGAATTAAACTTTAGAAGGTAGGAATTGTTGGTACTACCTGCTTTGCCAAGCGAACACAGCCACCGTGCTATGCCCAACGACGACGGGAAGAAGTGAGGCTGCCGCAGCATGACCTAGCAAGGCATGACCACCTCGAACTGTTGTTCTTCTCGGGTGATCACTCAGAGCTAGATCATGCTGGCAGCTTCACTCGTTCCCTTGGGCAGTTCCAGGCTAGATATGTTGCATAAAATACCATGGCTAGGTAGATGGAAGCTTCAATCTCAGATCCAAAGAACAGAAGATGGGACAATCTCTAAGAAACAGAAGAAATGAAAGGAAGGGATGGCCAGTGAATAGAAGCAGCTACCAAACCGATTCTTCCTGGGATCTGCAAACTCGAGGAGCCGCAAGGAATGGCATCTCAAGAAACCAATGGTTTATAGAAGGAAACAGATAGATAGAAAGAACATGGCAAGTTTACTAGACCTACAGGAGAGTGAGATAGATGGGTGAGGAAGAGATACAGAGATTGTATACAACGAGAAGCAAGACAAAGCGCATGATTTATAGAGCGGGTTGTGCCGTTGTGGGGGAGATGTAGCAAGTTTACTAGACCTACAGGAGTAGAGGGCCGGTGTTTCATTCGCTCCTTATGTGACATCAAATATTTAAATACTAATAAAGAGTATTAAATATAGATTAACTATAAAATCAATTATACAGATAAAGGTTAATTTACGAGACGATTTTTTAAGTTTAATTAATCTGTTATTAGCACATATTTACGGTAGTACCACGTTATTAAATCATAGATTAATTAGCCTTAAAAAATTTATCTTATAAATTAGTCGTAAGTTGTATATTTAGTTTCGTAATTAATCTATATTTAATACTTTATACATATGTCTAAATATTTGATGTGATAGAAATTTTAGACACGAGGCAGAAGCCAAACAGTACCTTACTATGCAACTCTCAGCTGCTCAGAATAGTGGTTGAGTGGGAGTAAAGGGCAGTGAGAAAGAGATTAGAAAGAGAGGTGTGCAGAAGATGCCAAGGGGCTAGGAGCTAGGTGTAGGTCCTAGGGTTCTAGAGGCCCAGGGGACCTAGACAGCCACCACTGCAGAACTGAGGGTGAGTAGGGGTGTCAGGGCAGGGGGGCAGCGCAGTGCAGGCAGCAGGAGGCTCGAAAAAGAGAGAGAAAAAAGAAATTGGATGCACTGCGTCGGTTTTTGATGGATCGGCCGTACCCCATGCGGCCTCGGCCGTTTTAATGGGTTGCTTTAGTGATGCAGCTTTTCAAACAGCAACAGTGCTTAAGAATGTGCTCCAATGACTGGTGTCATCAAGCTTTCAATCCAACGGCAAATTTCGGTATCTTAATCAAGGCCTTGTCTAGATTGGAGTTTGGAATCGGTATTTGCCACTGTATCACTTTCATTTGTATTTGATAATTATTGTCTAATTATGGTCTAACTAGGCTCAAAAGATTCGTCTCGTAATTTATAATCAAACTGTGTAATTAGTTATTTTTTCATCTATATTTAATACTCCATGTATGTGTCCAAAGATTTGATGTGATAGAGAGAGAGTGAAAAAACTTGCAATCTAAACAAGGCCCAACTCCCTCGACATCTGAGGTCTCTTATACGTCCTGTTCGCTTAGGTTTGTTTGGCGAATAAGCCATGGTTGAAAGTAATGTTAGCTAATTTGGTTAATAATTTTATACTTTTTAGCTTGTTTTTTTAGTTAGAATATTGTTTTCTCTCACAACAAATCAGTCGAAACAGTGGTTTGGCTTGTTTTTTCAGCGAAATGAACGGGGCCAGAAAAGATTGAATTCTAATCTAGTTCAAATCAAACTAGTTTAACTTGCTAATTAAATCGATTTACGGTAAAAATGACAATCCATAGCGAATCCAACAGTACATATTTAGTATTTTGAATATCAATATCCTCTTAAAAAACTATTCTAACATTACATTCCAACTAGAGGACGACTATGGCTCGTGTCCTGGTGTACAATCATTACATCATAGACATTATCGATTGTTCCGAAAATGGTATATTGATATGCAAAAAAGACTTAAAATCACATAACTAACCTTAGACCCAAACCAAATCAAACTTCAACACAAAAGTTGACAGTGAACACTAAAACTCATATATTCAATTTCCTAAATTTGAAAAAAAAAGAAAAAGAAAAAAAATGAGCTTTAAAGATGCATCTGTGAAACTTTCCGTTACATAATCAAGTTTCTAGGTCAAAATTGAGGAAAAAGCAGCCATCTTGGTTCTAAGTTTGACAAAACGGAAAACTTGAAGACCGCAATAGCATCTTGGTCCTTAGACTTCCAAAATGACTATTTCAGTCCCCCGTTCCACTCTTGAAAGTTGGGCTCCATGTCGTCCATGAACTATAAAAGTGTTGATACTTCATGGATCAAACTGAGCCTTTGATAGTGCTAACCTAAGTGGGTGTTTGGTTCCTCCTTCTAAATTTTAGTTGTTGTCCCATCGGATGTTTGGACACATGTATGAAGTGTTAAATATAGATTAATTACGAAATTAATTGCACAATTTGTGACTAATTTGTGAGACGAATCTTTTAAGCCTAATTAGTCTATGATTTGATAATATGGTGCTTCAGTGAACATGTGCTAATGATGGATTAATTAGGCTTAAAAATTCTTCTCGTGGAGTACTGACGGATTATGTAATTTATTTTTTATTAGTATCGAACATTTCATATGACACCCTTATTTGACACCTCCTAAATTTTAGTCACGGGATCCAAACACCTCTTAAATTAAACCCAAAAGTAAAGTTTAAAGATTGAAAGTCATATTGAAAGTTGAGAGATAAAATTGAGTACCAGACGATGATTGAGAGATCAAAATGACTATTTTGCCTAATTAATAAGCAACTCAAGGACGAAGATGCATGGTAACGAAGGGCACCTCTCGTGCACAATTATTACGAATCAAAACCGTATATTTTAGTCCAAAATACTAGATTAATGCTCCTTTTCAGTATAGCTAACTTAATTGATCATAAATACAAGTATTAATGCTTTCTCCATGCAACGCACCTGGCCCGTGCGGGACTCATACGAGCGGGCAGCGGTGAGGGAGCAGATGCTGGGAAGGTGTGGAACATGCCGAACGCCGGCCCTGAGCCACGCGCCGTGCTCTGCTCTTGAGTCATGACGACATGATGATGTCCTATACACTCTTTTTTCCTTTGAAAAATTAAAGAAGAAATATATTGAAAATATAAGTATACGTACCTCAGACAGCAACTATCCTGAGCAGTCCATCCTTTAATCTGTTGCAAGAGGAGAAGGGCATGATGGTCTTTTCGCATGTTGCTGATGACTCGGCATCACCCTGGTGTGCGAGCGTGGTCTGTCACGTGAGCAAAAGTGACGAATATGAATTGGTTCTCTCTTTGCTGATAAAACGGTATCGTCAATCCTAAAGTTGCTATCTCAAGAGTTGCCATCCATTATAATGGTAAAAAGTTAAATCAAACTTTTTATCATTTGAAATGATCAAGATGCCCAAGAGGGTGCGTGAATTGGGCTAATTCTAAATTTCTTTGTAATAATTAAATCCAACGGTTAGCCCAATTAACCCCTTGTGCCTAGAAAGTGTTTCTAATGTTCTACCGCACAAAAAGTGTTGCAACCTAAGTTTCAATCCTACTCTAGCATGGCAATTCTATGAATGTAAAGACAAGTATTGAATTGCTCAAAGTAAATGCTTAAAGTAAAGAGAGAAGGAGGAACGCGGTGATGTTTTGCCGAAGTATCGGAGAGTCGCCACTCCCCACAAGTCCTCGTTGGAGCACCCGCGCAAGGGTGTAGCTCCCTCTTGATCCGTGCAAGGATCAAGTGCTCTCTACGGGTTGATTCTTTAACACTCCATTGCGGTGAATCATCCACAACCGCTCACAACCTCCCAATCACCACCATGCTGTCTAGGTGATGGCGATCACCAAGAGTAACAAGCATGAACTCTCACTTGACCACAACAAGCCTAATGGGAAGGGTGGATGCACACTTTGCTACTCTTGATCTCACTAATGAGGGCTCTCTTTGAGATTCTCAAATCTCAATCACCTCACTAGGACCTTGCTCTTCTTGGCACTCATAAAGATGTTTCTCAGCTGTTGGAATAAGCAAAAGTACCCCACACACGAATGGAGGAAGTATTTATAAGCATGGCTAAAAAATAAACCGTTATGTGCCTCTACAGGGTGACCGGACGCTCCGGTCATGTTGACCGGATGCACCGGTCAGTTCACCCCAAATTCTAGTGATCAAATGGTGACCGGACGCTGGACGTCAGCACTGACCAGACGCGTCCGGTCGTGATTTTCCCTCTCTAAAACCTTATTGTAGTCGACCAGACGCTGGCCCTCAGCATCCGGTCACTTTCAAACGACTTCACTTTGATCAAATGAACTGACCGAACTCTGCACCAGCGTCTAGTCACACCGAAGCCAGCGTCCAGTCAGTATTTGACCCTCTATTCACTTCCAACTCTCGATCATACGTGAATGAAGTTTGCTCCAATGGATCTAAGGGCTATTTTAGAGCTACCTAGTGCTAGATTTAGCAAGTGTGTACCATACCTAACCCACTAGACTCACCTAGGT
>NW_027096773.1:0-60000 GCF_019320115.1 Miscanthus floridulus | reverse complement strand
CAAGCTACCCATCCATACCCCCCTTAATAGTACGGCCAAAAGAAAAACAAAGTCCTAAACTACTCTAAGTGTCTCTTCAACACCAAACGACACTTAGAACTAGTCCATCCTTAACCTTGTCGTCCATCCTTTGAAAACTAAAACGATTTCCATCGTAGGGGCATGACCACCATGATAGCCAAATTGATCTATATTACTATGACCTAACTTAATTGTCTCTATAAAACACACGTTAGTCATAGTAATCACGTATTGTCACTAATCACCGAAACCCAACTAGGGGCCCAGATGCTTTCAATCTCCCCTTTTTGGTGATTGATGATAATACCACCTCGAGTATGTGAAAGAGTTAAGGTTTTTAACATGTTTAGTTCATACAAGCTTTTGACAATAAGAACAAAAGAGTCAGACATACTTATATAACCCAAGCCAATATAATGTACTCAAAAGATATAAAATAAGCAGGAGTACAAGAAATAAAGCTCATTTGCATCGGAGTAAAACGTGAAAGCAAAGCAAATGAGCATAGCACAAGTGATATAACATATAAATAATTCAAAGTAGAGAGCACACATGTCATATATCACGATCACGTAGATATCACTATCACATAAATATAGTTTGATGCACAAAAGTAAACACGCGAATGCATAATAGTGTATCACACATAGAAACCAAATATAATAGATAATCTAATAGATAAACAAAGCTCCCCCTAAGACTATCATACTCGATCCCTCTCCCCCTTTGGCGTCAAACACCAAAACCTAAGGGTCGATCAGCGGGGCTGCAGCGGACGAGTCGGGCGTTGAGGTACGATCGTGGTGATTGTGAAGGGGTTCTTGACCTTTCCCCAATGGAGAGTGAAAGGTCCTAATGGCTAGAGAGGGGTGAATAGCCTAATAAAATTTCTACAACAACACTTAACAAAATGGTTAGACAATTATGAGGCGAAGCAAGTGTTGTGCTAGCCTACTCAAAAAGCAAGCCACCTACCACAATTCTAGTTTAGATAGTATCTATTCACATAATAGCTATGATACTACTCTATGTTAGTGTGCTCTCAAAGGCTAACTAACGAGCCACACCAACCAAGCAAGCAAGCTCTCACAACTAGTTACACTAAAGAGCTTGTCAACTAGTCTACGATAATATAAAGAGAGTGGTCAAGAAGATTATACCGCCGTGTAGATGAAGAAACTAATCAATCACAAGGATGAATAACAATAAAGACTAATCACCTCGGAATCAATGATGAACACAATGATTTTTACCGAGGTTCACTTGCTTGCCGGCAAGCTAGTCCTCGTCGTGGTGATTCACTCACTTGGAGGTTCACGTGCTAATTAGCTTCACACGCCAAACCCCCAATAGGGTGCCACACAACTAACATAAGATGATGATCACACAAGCCATGAGCAATCCACTAGAGAACCTTTTGGCTCTCTATCGGGGAAAGGTCAAGAATCCCTCACAATCACCACGATTGGAGCCGGAGACAATCACCAACCTTCGCTCAACGATCCTCGCTGCTCCAAGCCATCTAGGTGGCAGCAACCATCAAGAGTAACAAACGAAATCCATAGCAAAACACGAACACTAAGTGCCTCTAGATGCAATCACTCAAGCAATACACTTGGATTCACTTCTAATCTCACAAAGATGATGAATCTATGATGCAGATGAGTTGGAGAGCTTTGGGTAAGCTCACAAGGTTGCTATGTCAATAAAAATAGCCAAAGGTGTGAGCTACAATCAGCCATAGGGCTTAAATAAAAGCCCCCACGAAATAGAGCCGTTGTACTCCTTCACTGGGCACAACGCGGGCTGACCGGAAAATTCGGTCATGTTGACCGAACGCTAGACCTCAGCGTCCGGTCGCTCGACGACCGCCATGTGTCACACTGTGTTCAACAGGAGTCGTCTGATCTCAACGGTCATCTGTTGACCGGATGCTCTGTTATAACTGACCGGACTCTGAGCCTCCAGCGTCCGGTCATTTCCAGTAAGGTTCTAGAAATGTATTTTGCCGACCAGACTTGTCCAGTCGTGCTTGACTGGACCCTGCCAGCATCCGGTCAGACGATGTCTCCTCTGTGCGCCTCATGTCAGCGTACGTCAGCACTGACCGGACACACCCTGCCAGCGTCCGGCCACAGAGCAACCCAGCGTCCGGTCATTTGACCGACGCCACCGTCTTTGCTATTACACCTGACCGGACACGCTGGTCCAACCAAGGCCATCATCCAGTCACTTCTAGTGACCTTTGTCTTTTCTGTCTAGGGCATCGGTGGCACCGTCAGACTGTCCGCACTCTACGGGCGGACACTCTGCCGGTGGAGTTACTTACCCTTGCACCTAAACTTCACCACCCTTGATTAAATATGCCAACCACCAAGTGTATCACCTTGTGCACATGTGTTAGCGTACTTTCACAAACATTTTCAAGGGTGTTAGCACTCCACTAGATCCTAAATGCATATGCAATGAGTTAGAGCATCTAGTGGCACTTTCATAACCGCATTCCGATACGAGTTTCACCCCTCTTAATAGTACGGCTATCAAACCTAAATGTGATCACACTCTCTAAGTGTCTTGATCACTAAAACAAAATGGCTTCTACAATTTATACCTTTGCCCTGAGTCTTTTATTTTTCTCTTTCTTCTTTCTAAGTCCAAGCACTTGATCATCACCATGGTATCATCATCATCATGCTATGATCTTCATTTGCTTCACCACTTGGAGTGTGCTACCTATCTCCTGATCACTTGATAAACTAGGTTAGCACTTAGGGTTTCATCAAACCACCAAAACCAAACTAGAGCTTTCAGAGAGTCAAAAGGTACTCTAGTGGATTGCTCGTGGCTTGTATGATCCTCATCTTGTGTTGGTTGTGCAGCACCCTATTGAGGGTTTGGCGTATGATACCAATTAGTGCGTGAACCTCCAAGTGAGTGAATCGCCACAACGAGGAGTAGCTTGTCGGCAAGCAAGTAAACCTCGGTAAAAAATCGTTGTGTTCATCATTTGATTCCAAGGTGATTGGTCTTCATTGTTATTCATTCTTATGATTGATTAGCTCCTTTCTCGATACGGCGGTATAACCTTATTGCTCACTCTCTTTATATTACCGCAAACTAGTTGCCAATCTCTTTAGTGTAGCTAGTTGTGAGAGCTTGTTAGTTTGGTTAGTGTGGCTCTTTAGTTAGCCTTTGAGAGCACATTAACTTAGTGTAGTGACATAGCTATTGTGTGGATAGAAACTATATCAACTAGAATTATGGTAGGTGGCTTGTATTTTTAGTAGACTAGCGCAATACTTGCTTTGCCTCATAATTGTCTAACCGGTTTACTAAGTGTTGTTGTAGAAACTTTTATTAGGCTATTCACCCCCCTCTAGCCATTAGGACCTTTCAACGGGGACGGCGTCATGGGGCATGGCGGTGGTGGCGCACGGCGCGGAGGCGCGAGCGGTGGCGTGGGCGCGGCATAGAGAAGCTTGGTGGCGGCGCTCAACGCGGGCAGCGGCGGCGGTGGTGCATGACGTAGAGGCGCGAGCGATGGCGCAGGTGCGATGTGGAGAAGCTCGGTGGCGTGGGATCAGGGCGAGCATGGTGGCGTGGTGGCTCGAGTAGGAGCAGCGACGATGCGGAATAGGATAGGTCATCCACATGCGTGGCGATTTATAGTGGCCCCCGCGGAATAGAATAGGAAACGGAGAAGAGAGTTCGATTCCCGCAAGTTTTCTTCTAACCGGACGCTCCGGTGACACCCAGCGTCCGGTCGATTCCTAAGAGGTCCAAATCCTATAGAATCGCGACTGGACGTGTCCGTTGAACACCAACCGGACGTACCCAGAGTTCGGTGCAAGCTGCCTTCATCGTCTTCGATCGACCAGACGCTGAATCGCCATCTGACCGGACGTTGGGAAGACACTGTTTCAGTGTCCAGTCACTCCTCAGTAGCAATTCACCTCATGTGAACCGACCGGACGCTGGACTACAGAGTCCGGTGCAGCGTCCGGTCACTCTTTTTTCTAGCAAATCTTCAAAGTCCTTTGTGTTGTCTATTCCCAATCAAGTTCCAACTCCAATAAGATGCTCAAAGTAAATGCTCAAAGTAAAGAGAGAAGGAGGAACACGATGATGTTTTGCTAAGGTATCGGAGAGTCGTCACTCCCCACTAGTCCTCGTTGGAGCACCCGTGCAAGGGTGTAGCTCCCTCTTGATCCGTGGAAGGATCAAGTGCTCTCCACGGGTTGATTCTTTGACACTCTGTCGCAGTGAATCACCTACAACCACTCATAACTTGAGTTGAGCTATCCACAAGCACCGCCGAATGATCACCAAGCTTTTAATCACCATCAAGCCATTTAGGTGATGACGATCACCAAGAGTAACAAGCACAAACTCTCACTTGACCACGACAAGCCTAATGAGAAGGGTGGATGCACACTTTGCTACTATTGATCTCACTAATGAGGGCTCTCTTTGGGATTCTTAAATCTCAATCACCTCACTAGGGCCTTGCTCTTTTTGGCACTCTCAAAGGTGTTTCTCAGCTGTTGGAATGAGCAAAAGTACCCACACACGAATGGAGGAAGTATTTATAAACATGGCTGAAAAACAAACCGTTATGTGCCTCTGTGGGGTGACCGGACGCTCTAGTCATGTTGACCAGACACGCCGGTCAGTTCACCCTGAATTCCAGTGATCAAATGGTGACCGGACACTGGACAGTGTTCGGTCATCACTGACCGGATGCGTCCGGTCATGATTTTCCCTCTCTAGAACCTTACTGGAGTCGACCGGACGCTGGCCCTCAGCGTCCGGTCAATTCACCTCTTAGCGTCCGGTCACTTTCAGACGACTTCACCTTGATCAAATGAACTGACCAGACTCTATGTCAACGTCCGGTCAGTATTTGACCCTCTATTCACTTCCAATTTTCGATCGTACGTGAATGAAGTTTGCTCCAATAGATCTAAGGGTTTTTTAGGAGCTACCTAGTGCTAGGTTTAGCAATTGTGCACCACACCTAACCCACTAGACTCATCTAGGTCAAGCTACCCATCCATACCCCCCTTAATAGTACGGCTAAAGGAAAAACAAAGTCCTAAACTACTCTAAGTATCTCTTCAACATCAAATGACACTTAAAACTAGTCCATCCTTAACCTTATCATCCATCCTTTGAAAACTGAAACGATTTCTATCGTAGGGGCATGACCACCATGATAGCCTAATCGATCTCCATTACCATGACCTAACTTAATTGCCTCTATAAAACACACGTTAGTTATAGTAATCACGTATTGTCATTAATCACCTAAACTCAACTAGGGGCCTAGATGCTTTCACCATTATAATGGATGACATCTCCTGAGATAACAGCCTTAGGATCGACGATACGATTTTAGCAGCAGAGAAAGAAAATCGATACACATTCGCTATTTATACATTCGCTATTTTTGCTCACGTGACACGCCAGCACCTCATACCAGCGTGGATCCGAGTCAGCAGCACCATGTGAAATGACCGCCTCTGGCCCTGGTGTCTTTCTACTCCAGTACTCCTGAAAGCTCTAGTTTGGTTTTGGTTAATTGATGAAACCATAAGTGCTAACCTAGTTGATCAAGATGATTACGAGATAGGTAGCACTACTCCAAGTGATGAAGCAATGGCGAAGATCATGACAATGGTGATGGCATGGTGATGGTCAAATGCTTAAACTTGGAAAAGAAGAAAGAGAAAAACAAAAAGCTCAAGGTAAAGGTATAAAATGTAGGAGCTATTTTGTTTTGGTGATCAAGACACTTAGAGAGTGTGATCACATTTAGGATTGATAGCCGTACTATTAAGAGGGGTGAAACTCGTATCGGAATGCGGTTATCAAAGTGCCACTAGATGCTCGAACTCATTGCATATGCATTTAGGATCTAGTGGAGTGCTAACACCCTTGATAATATTTGTGAAAATATGCTAACACATGTGCACAAGGTGTTTGCAGGGTTGAGATGGGTTTGGGTCCCTCGGATTTGGCGCTTTTGGGAAAATAAAATGTCTATTTTCTATTACGCCGGATGCAAAATTCTTGGTGGTTGGCACATTTGAGCAAGGGTGAAGAAGTTAGAGTTGAAATAGAGTTGGTCAAAATAATGCTGGCGTTGGTCTACTGACCGGACGCTGGGTCACTCAGCGACCAGACGCTAAAAGGCTGTGTCCGATCGAGCTGTCAGACGGCACAGTGGCTAGGGTTGAGCACCGGATGTTGGTCTGCGTCCGGTCAAGGTGGACCGGACGCGTCCGGTCGAAAAAATATGCCTCGGGGAGCTTACTAGAAATGACCGGACGTTGGGGCTTCAGCGTCCGGTCAGTTTTATCGGAGCATCCGGTCAGCTTCGTAGCCGTTGAAATCTGACGAACAGCGTTTGAAGCTGGTGACGCGTGGTGTCCATCGGGCGACCGGACGCTGAGGGCCAGCGTCCGGTCAGTATGACCGGAGCGTCCGATCAGAGCGCGTTTTGCCCAGTGAAGGGGTATAACGGCTCTATTTGATGGGGGCTCTATTTATAGTCCCATGGCCGGCTCAAGGGAGAACTCTTGCACATTTTCATTGACATAGCAACCTTGTGAGCTTAGCCAAAGTCCTCCCACTCATCTCCATCATTGATTCATCATCTTTATTAGATTGGGAGAGAATCCAAGTGCATTGCTTAAGTGATTGCATCTAGAGGCACTTGGTATTCGTGTTGCGCTGCGGTTTTCGCTTGTTACTCTTGGTGGTTGCCACCACCTAGACGGTTGGAGCAGCGGTGGAGGATCAGCACGAGTTGGTGATTGTTCGTGGCTGTCTCCGGTGATTGTGAGGGGAGTTGTACCTTCCCCGGCAGAGCGCCGAAAGGTAACTCTAGTAAATTGCTCATGTCATTGAGTTACCTCACTTGTGCGTCGGTTCTTGCGGTGTCCAATCGTGTGGACGAGGTTTGTGAAACACCTCTTAGCCGCCGAACCACCAAGTGTTGGTCGACACAACGGGGACGTAGCGTGTTGGCAAACACGTGAACCTCGGGAGAAAATCGATTGTCTCTTGTCTTTGGCATTCTCCCCGTGATTGGCTATATATTCATCTTGTGATTGGTTCATCCCCTACACGTCGGTATAATCACCTTACTCATTTATTTACATTCTTGTAAACTAGTTGACACAAGCTCTTTAGTGTAATTAGAATTGAGAGCTTGCTTTATTTTTTATATTCATCTAGTTGAGCTCTTTAGAGTAGCAAGGTTGAGAGCTCTTAGTGAGTAATTATATAGCAAGTTTGTGTGCCTAAGTAATCATTGCAACTAGAATTGTTGGATAGGTGGCTTGTAACCCTTGTAGAGCTAGAGCAAGTTTGCATTACGCTATTTGTCATACTAATCAAATTGCTCTAGTTGATTTGTAGATTTTTAAATAGGCTATTCACCCCCCTCTAGCCATATTAGGACCTTTCAACTCCCCCGTGCGGCCCACTCGTTTCACCCCAATCCATTCTTTCTCTACTCCAGTACTCCACAACGAGGAGTAGCTTGCCGGCAAGCAAGTGAACCTCGGTAAAAAATCGTTGTGTTCATCATTTGATTCCAAGGTGATTAGTCTTCATTGTTATTCATTCTTGTGATTGATTGGCTCCTTTTTCGATATGGCGGCATAATCTTCTTGCTCACTCTCTTTATATTACCGCAAACTAGTTGTCAAG
The DNA here is from genome assembly GCF_019320115.1 of Miscanthus floridulus. NCBI lineage: Eukaryota > Viridiplantae > Streptophyta > Magnoliopsida > Poales > Poaceae > Miscanthus > Miscanthus floridulus. The sequence continues at coordinate 52,260 of NW_027096773.1, read as the reverse complement.
CTCTTTAGTGTAGCTAGTTGTCAGAGCTTGTTAGTTTGGTTAGTGTGGCTCTTTAGTTAGCCTTTGAGAGGACATTAACTTAGTGTAGTGACATAGCTATTGTGTGGATAGAAACTATATCAACTAGAACTATGGTAGGTGGCTTGCATTTTTAGTAGACTAGCGCAACACTTGCTTCGCCTCATAATTGTCTAACCGGTTTGCTAAGTGTTGTTGTAGAAATTTTTATTAGGCTATTCACACCCCTCTAGCCATTAGGACCTTTCAACGGGGACGACATCATGGGGCGCGGCGACGGTGGCACAAGGCGCGAAGGCGCGTGTAGCGGCGTGGGCGCGGCATGGAGAAGCTTGGTGGCGGCGCTCAACGCAGGCAGCAGCGGCGGTGGTGCACGACGCGGAGGCGCGAGCGGCGGCGTAGGCATGGCGTGGAGAAGCTCGGCGGTGCGGGATCAGGGCGAGCATGGTGGCATGGTGGCTCAAGCAGGCGCAACGACGATGCAGAATAGGATAGGTCATCCACATGCGCGGCGATTTATAGTGGCCCCCATGGAGTAGAATAGGAAACGGAGAAGAGAGTTCGATTCCCGCACGTTTTCTTCTGACCGGACGCTCCGGTGCCTCCCAGCATCCGGTCGATTCCTGAGAGGTCCAAAATCCCCTGGAATCATGATCAGACGTGTCCGGTGAACACCGACCGGACGTGTCCGGTGAACACCAACCGGACGCAGACAGAGTTCAGTGCAAGCTACCTTCATCGTCTTCGATCGACCGGACGCTGAATCGCCATCTGACTGGACGCTGGGAAGGCACTGTTTCAGCGTCCGGTCACTCCTCAGCAGCAGTTCACCTGATGTGAACTGACCGGACGCTGGACTACAGAGTCCGGTACAGCGTTCGATCACTCTTTTTTCTAGCAAATCTTCAAAGTCCTTCGTGTTGCCTGTTCCCAATCAAGTTCCAACTCCAATAAGATGCTGAAAGTAAATGCTCAAAGTAAAGAGAGAAGGAGAAACACGATGATATTTTGCTGAGGTATCGGAGAGTCGCCACTCCCCACTAGTCCTCGTTGGAGCACCCGTGCAAGGGTGTAGCTCCCCCTTGATCCGCGTAAGGATCAAGTGCTCTCCACGGGTTGATTCTTTGACACTCCATCGCGGTGAATCACCCACAACCACTCATAACTTGAGTTGGGCCATCCAGAAGCACCGCCAGATGATCACCAAGCTCCTAATCACCACCAAGCCATTTAGGTGATGACGATCACCAAGAATAACAAGCACGAACTCTCACTTGACCACGACAAGCCTAATGAGAAGGATGGATGCACACTTTGCTACTCTTGATCTCACTAATGAGGGCTCTCTTTGAGATTCTTAAATCTCAATCACCTCACTAGGACCTTGCTCCATTTGGCACTCTCAAAGGTGTTTTTTAGCTGTTGGAATGAGCAAAAGTACCCACACACGAATAGAGGAATTATTTATAAGCATGGCTGAAAAACGAACCGTTATGTGCCTCTGCAGGGTGACCGGACGCTCTGGTCATGTTGACCGGACGCACCGGTCAGTTCACCCTGAATTCTAGTGATCAAATGGTGACCGGACGCTGGACAGCGTTCGATCATCACTGATCGGACGTGTCCGATCGTGATTTTCCCTCTCTGGAACCTTACTGGAGTCGACCGGACACTGACCCTCAGCGTTCGGTCAATTCACCTCTTAGCGTCCGGTCACTTTCAGATGACTTCACCTTGATCAAATGAACTGACCAGACTCTGCGTCAGCGTCCGGTCAATATTTGACCCTCCATTCACTTCCAATTTTTGATCGTACGTGAATGAAGTTTGCTCCAATAGATCTAAGGGCTTTTTAGGAGCTACCTAGTGCTAGATTTAGCAAGTGTGCACCACACCTAACCCACTAGACTCATCTAGATTAAGCTACCCATCTATACCCCCCTTAATAGTACGGCCAAAGGAAAAAACAAAGTCCTAAACTACTCTAAGTGTCTCTTCAACACCAAACGACACTTAAAACTAGTCCATACTTAACCTTGTCGTCCATCCTTTGAAAACTAAAACGATTTCTATCGTAGGGGCATGACCACCATGGTAGCCTAATCGATCTCCATTACCATGACCTAACTTAATTGCCTCTATCAAACATACGTTAGTCATAGTAATCACGTATTGTCATTACTCACCTAAACCCAACTAGGGGCCTAGATGCTTTCACTATTATAACGGATGACAACTCCTGAGATAACAGCCTTAGGACCGATGATACGATTTTAGCAGCAGAGAAAGAAAATCGATACACATTCGCTATTTTTACATTCGCTATTTTTGCTCACGTGACACGCCAGCACCTCATACCAGCGCGGATCCGAGTCAGCAGCGCCATGTGAAATGACCGCCTCTGGCCCTGGTGTCTTTCTACTCCAGTACTCCCCCGTGCGGCCCACTCGTTTCACCCACTCCATCCTTTCTCTACTCGTCGAGCTCGTGCTTGGCCCGTGGCTCAGGCCGGTCTGCAGCGCGCGGCGCACGGTCAGGAGGCTCGCCAGCAGCCGTGCCTCTCCCTCGTCATCTTGGCCCACTCCCACCCAGAGCATCGACCGGGGCGCGCTTGCCCCATGGTGGCCCTGTTCGCTGCCGCCTGTCTCCTGGCATGTCGCACCGTCACGGTCGTTGTGGGGCTGCCGTCGAGCGCCGACATTCCGACAACACGCGCCCGTTCGTGGTGGGCAGCGAGGGCATGGAGTGCCACAGAGCGACTTTGGGCGGGGCGCGACACCGAAGCTGGGCGAGGCGCTGGCCGCCACGACGAGCTCGAGCTCGGCCTTCCCATGACGGCACAGGACACGGTGGCTGGCCGCGCACGAGGCAACGAGGTAGGGCGGCGGGCCGGGCCGCCGGGGCAGGGAAGCCGCTAACTGCTGGGGAAGGGCAGGGCACGCCGGTGAGGCTGCTGCTTGCCCCTCACGCGCGGCCGATGTGCACGAGCTCGGTGTACGGACGGGCAGAGGAAGAAGATAATTAGCTATTTTTAGTCTATATTTAATACTTCATGTATGTATCAAATATTTGATGTGACCGGATGTAAAGTTTTGACGTGGGAACTAAATAAGGGCTTCTTATACCACAAGTCTACTATACTTTCAAACAGTTATATTTTTTTGTTCGTCCTCCCTGTGTGGGCTGTGGCTGAGGCCTTGTTTAGTTGGCTGAATTTTTTAAAAAATAGTACCGTAGCACTTTCGTTGTTATTTGGTAATTAGTGTACAATCATAGTCTAATTAGGTTTAAAAGATTCGTCTCGTGAATTTCGTCTAAACTGTGTAATTAGTTTTATTTTTTATTTATATTTAATGTTTCATGCATACGTTCAAATTTTTGATGTGACGAAAAATTTTAAAAAAATTTGCGAAATTTTAAAAAATTTTGCAAAATTTTAGAAACTAAACGGGCACCGAGGATGTGACGATACTTGGCTACTACTAGCTAGCTAACCTGTAAAGCTAGTATAGGAGGAGCTAGCCTGGTAGGACCGCCACCATATCCTCCTAGTAAAATCAAATACTGTCGACGATGCCTTTCTTCTCGCATGGGCTGCAGAGCTGCTGCAGGGAGCCAGGAAGGAAAAGGAGCACGGCCGCTTGGTCGCTACTGCCTTTTGCATGCATGCGTGTAGAGCGACGGAGACTACTCATTGCTCATTAGTCAAGCCCAAGTCCTTGTTGACTGTACCTCGGCTTAGCAAAAGACAGCAAGGCCAAATAGAAAAGCCACGACGGTGTGCGTTCACTGTGCCCTAGTTTATTTATGCCTTCCGATGTGGGTGCTTGTTAGTTTGGTAATCGAACTAGAGTAGGCCTTTTCAAGATCTTGTCTTTTCTATGGCATATAGAGAAGATGCATGCTAGCACAGGGAAGCATGCTAACCTTGCTGCTCGCAGCTCTTTAATTACGAGCATCAGGAAAAGATATTCTTGCTGAGCCTTTTTATGTTTGTGCATGTGTTTCTCCAATTTGCAAGTACGCAATGGGAGCTAGCTGATGGCTGTGAGTAACGTACCTTTGCTCGCGGGTTGGTAGCAGCCACAGCCGACAGCTGCCTATGATCTCTAGTGCATCTTTGTTTAACATTATCAGTGAAGCATTCCTCGAGTTTTTTCGCTCTCTTTTCATCACATCAAATTTTTAGACACATGCATGGAGTATTAAATGTAGATTAAAAAAATAACTAATTATACAGTTTGATTGTAAATTACGAGACGAATCTTTTAAGCCTAGTTAGACCATGATTGGACAATAATTGTCAAATACAAACGAAGTGCTACAGTGCCAAATACTGATTCCTAACAGCGATCTAAACAAGGCCCTTATCCTAGTTGGGCCGCGTTTAGGTGCCCCAAGTTGGGACTGCCGGAATCACTGTAGTGCATTGTAGCGCACTGTAGCATTTCGCTTGTATTTGGTAATAATTGTCCAATCGTTGACTAATTAGACTCAACACGTTCGTCTCGCAAAGTACAACCAAACTGTGCAATTAGTTTTGATTTCGTCAACATTTAGTACTCCATGCATGTACCGCAAGTTTGATATAATGGGGAATTTTCTTTTTACATAGTGCAAAAGTTTGAATTTTGGGGTAACTAAACAAGGGCTTGATAGAAAACCAGCTGCCAGTAGAAATAGCAGCATGTAAGAAGCAATATCACGCAGTAGTAATAAGAACTTCAAAATGCAGCAAGTGCATGCAGTAATAGACCAAACTAGAACCCGACTAAGTAAACTGAAACTATCATAACAAACCTGCAAAGACGAATTCAGCACAATCGCACTCTTTCATGCTACACTGAGAGTTTAGTCGACTCAATGTGTTCATCTTTTGTTTTTCTGAGGAGTTAGATTCAATAATAATGTTCACCAGACGAGGAGAAATGGCAGGATTTTGACAGTTGAAGAATGTAGCATAGGCAATAGCATGCAATTACGCTAGGACAGAGGCCATATGGGGCTACATAAAACCAGCATAATCGTTGTCCATATGCAGCATGTTCGTTTCATCGTAAATGATCGTGAATTATTTATTGCTGGCTAGTTTAGTGTGAGAAAAAAATATTATTCCAGATTATAATCCACGATCGTATACGAGCAAACGAACAGGCTGCCATCATGCATGGGGAATCAGGCAGCATGCATGCATGTCTTTCATCTATCTATATACAAATGCAGACAATTGTGAATTTCTCGAAACCGTTCCCCCAGAAACATTGATAAGAGATGCCCTCCTCGATTCTAAATTATAGCCCACTTTAATAGTAGCAAAAGTCATTTTTCTAACTTTAACGATGTTAATGAGTAATCTTTTTATTTGAAGCTCAAGTTAATGAATAATCAACATCTACAAGGTAAAATTAGTTTCATTGAAATGTCCATAAAATTTGTTTAATGGTGCATTTATTTAAATTTTAGATATATTAGTGTATTTCTCTAAAAAAATTATTAAAGTTAGAGAAATTTAACATAGGATAAATATAAAGTGACCTAATTTAGAACAGAGAGTATTATGTATGGTTGACCACTACTGTAACGGTAGAACATATGTAAGTAAAAAATTGCAAGTAAACCGATGCTTCCTAGTTATAGACTTACAGTGTGCATAGTACTGAAGTAATCGGTCATACCCATACGAAACAAATTGAATTGCCTGACCAATGATTTGATCAAAAGATTCACATAGGTAGTGGAAGATCCAGTAGAAAAGGATTGCATCATGTATCATAAAAATTTTGTATATGGATCTCTATTGGATTTTTTTCTTGAGATCATCATCTATATGGTTATTGCTAACACATACAACATGTCTACGACTTTAGATTAACAAAGGCAAATGGTAGGTATATGTGCAGCAAAGTATATGTAACTAAAGAAAGTGGGAGATGCAAACAGAATAGGCAGTTCCTGATCCTGCAGCGAATGGCTCCGTTAGCTTGTCTTATGAGCCGTATTATTTCAGCGAACGAACAGTATTTTTCTTTCACAACAAATCAGCGAACAACACTTTCAGCCATGACTTTTCTGTAAAGCGAACCGGGTCGATGCTCACCTCGCCTTAGCGCAGCGAGAAACTGGTCGGATCACAATTTTGCTGGTGGGTGGGCGATCGAGCTGTTCTTAAATTCTAGTATGCTAGTAAGCTTTTGGCTGGAGAGAAGTTTCGGTTCACTTGAGTAGACCGGTAAGACGAGGCTTTAATCCCATAGGCGAGTCCATGCAAACCTTGCTCAGCGTCTGAACGCCGCAAATTTCATCATCCTGAAAAGATCGAATATGACAGGCGTGCTGCTTGACTAGACATTCCATATACCCTTTGAATTTAGTACTCTACGTACACTCCTTGATCTAAATTTAGGTCCTGGTTCCGGCTGTGCCTCCTAAATTTCCTATCATATCGAATGTTTGAACACATATATGAAGTATTAAATATAAATTAATTACGAAACTAATTGTACAACTTGTGACTAATTTGCGAGACGAATCTTTTAAACCTAATTAGTCCATGATTTGACAACATGGTGCTACAATAAACATGTGCTAATGACATATTAATTAGACTTAAAAATCATCTCGCAAATTAGCCTCTATCTATATAATTGATTTTGTAATTAATCTATATTTAATGCTACTTATTAGTATCTAAATATTTGATGCGACATAAATTTTAGAAACTACTGTAGAACAAAACATCCCTTAAAACAAGGCCTTGTTTAGATGCCATCCAAATTCCAAGTTTTTTCACTCTCTCTCCATCACATCAATTTTTAGCCGTTTGCATAGAGTATCAAATGTAGGTAAAAAAAATAACTAATTGCATAGTTTAGTTCGAAATCACGAGATGAATCTTTTGAGCCTAGTTGGTCCACGATTGGATAATATTTATCAAATAAGACGAAAGTGCTACTATTTATTGGATTGAAATTTTTTCGCAATCTAAACTAAACGAGGCCCAAGCCTCAAGCCTGCCTGTGGTCCACGTGCACCACTGTCCATGGTCAGTAGCAATTATATAAAAATTCGGTTAAAGCACCATACGCAGATGCAGTACTGCACTGATCTACGATCTCTTAGCAGATGCAGGCCTAGAGATGCTTAGCAGAGCTTAGGTGGTCCTCTTAGGCATATATGCATGCGTACTTGTGCTCCTCACCTCTCACATCCAAAGCCGCGGCAGCGTACTCTCCACTCCCGGCTCACCCAGATGAGCTGGGTGCAGGTTCGCTTTGGAGGGCTAGCGGAGGGGAGGTGGTGGTACTCATATGTGAGAGCAGTGACAGCAACTCGAGCAAGACTGTCACTGTTCACTCCCTGTACTTTGACAGGACCAAAGAATGCAACGCAAGTCTGGACGGCGCCAAAATGGTGGTACTGTTTACGAGAGAATGCATTGTTTTGCCGAAATGTAACGAGCTCTACGGCCTTGCTTAGATCATCTCTAAATTCCAAAGTTTTTTCACTCTCTCTCCATCACATCAATTTTTGGACGCATGTATGGAGCATTAAATATAGGTAAAAAAATAACTAATTACACAGTTTGATTGTAAATCACGAGACGAATCTTTTGAGCCTAGTTAGTCCATGATCGGACAAAGTTTGTCAAATACAAACAAAACGTGCTACCGTGTCCAGATTGCAAAAATTTGCAATCTAAACGAGGCATACGTTTCTCTACTGTACTTTGGAGCTTTTGTACAGGCCCAGGTGAAGGCTTTTGCACTGCACACATCTGGGAACAGTGCTAGATACTTTCACCAGCCAGTAACCAGTTACCACAGTTTTGTTCTTACTCGATCTCGCTTCTATACGTTTGTTCAAACAAAAAACAAAGAACATGAAGCCATATGCAACTCCAACAGAAGAATTTATGAATACAGAATCATACCACACTGGCATGTAACAATGTCAAAGGTCAAAACAACTACATTTGTCTTTAGTTCAAGGTTCGTTAGTTTTCACATTGAGAATATTTTGATATTAATCTAACTTGGTAAATGTATCAAAGAGGTACTTCTTCCGTTTTGAAATCAAATATATAACGTTTGAGACAAGGTAATAGGTAAAAATAATAAACTAAATAGATTTTTGCAATGAGAATGAGTTATCATAATCTAATTTGATAAATGTATCAAAGAGGTACTTCCTCCGTTTAGAAATAAATACTCCTATATAACATTGAGGCAAGGTAATCAGTTAAAATGATAAACTAATTAGATTGTCCTAATTTCACAAAACATATTTTAAATCGGTGTATGACCAACTGCATTTATGCATTTATCTTTAACTTAAACTGCAAATCGTCTTAGCAGCCAAGCAAGAATATACGGAGTGGTTTGATTTCTTTGCTGAAGTTTGGAAATGGTGGGCGAGCTAAGGTAAGCATAGTTTTAAATAGAGGCATCTTTTTTTTTTCAGGGGCTATACAACTATAGCGCCGCTATAGCGGAGCTATGCCAGATAACGGTTTATAAGAAAGTCATAAAAAATATGAGTAATTGATTCATAAAAACATGGCAATCATGAAATTTGATGAACACATATCTTTTCAAGGTTCTAAGGATGTAGGAAACAAAACTTGATATGATATTAGAGCAAGATTTATAAAACTCAAGTGTTCAATTTTGCTAAATAACAACTTTAAAACAAAATATAAGTAGGTAATAATTAGATTGTTACTATTATACCCGAAATTGAAATAGCGACGCTATAGCGCAATATAGCGGTCGTAGTTGACGTAGCGGCAAAAGTGACAATAGCTTAGCGTTATCTCTCTCCGGCAGCTATAGCGTCGCGCTATTTAAAACTATGAAGGTAAGGCAAGAAATCGGAGATGAACTGAAGTTTGGAACCTGGACAAGCTCATCTCGATGCCTCTGAAGGCAAGGATTTGTTGCTGGGCGAGCATACCAAACGAGGCCATGTAGTATACTCCTATGTTGTATTTCTACTTCCACTCGCATATGAACGTAGCCAGCAGGCCATGAAAGTAATTCTAACCAGTCTGCCGCGCGCACTGGCAAAGCAGGAGTCTCGAAAATATCTCCAGCATGGGACACATTAGCCAAGCCAAGGTCAGAATCCTCAAAGATCAGGTTGCAGCTTGGTAGTAGTTTAAACCCCCCAACAACATCTGACGGCTAGTATCTAGCGCCAGCAACATGCTGACATGCGTAAGCGGCGTGTGCGCGGTGCCTTCCCGGCGTTTCCGCTGCCAATGGCGTGCACGCGTCCTCGCGCGTGCTGTGCCTGTGCGTGAGCGCGAGCGCGGGGTGGTGGTGGTGGTGGTCCTGCGCCTACTACGGTCGCCTGCATCGGCCATCAAGGAGGAGCGCAGCCGGCAGCCCTGTGCGGCGCGCGTTTGTCCATGAATGCGACTCATGTACCCCAGTCCCGTACGATCGCTCTGCTAACCTGTAGCGCCAAGCGTTGCTGAACTACCTAGCCGCGACGATTCAAACCCTAGAACAGCGCAAAGGGGCTACTACGGCGAAGACATGGTCCCGCGATCCGTGACCTAGAACTTGAGGAGGGAGCATCCATGGCTAGATTGCTACGTAGAGTAGTTGTTTAGACGGAGGTTTTATTTCAGCAATCGCACCTGTACTGACGATCGCCAGGTAGCGTGCAGCAGCGAGATCGCCGCTGCCTCCGCCGCCGCGCCGCTTCCCCGGCCCCAGGGCGCGGCGCCAGATGGAAGGGCGCACCAAAATTTCGAACGGCGTGGCCGCCCGCCGCCCGCCGTACCCCTGGTGCCGGCGCCGCGGCAGCCGCCTACTGATTGAACAGGACAGGACGGCCACGCTTTTCAACCTGGCACCTGCTGCGCCGACTGCCCGACTCGCGTCGCTTGGGCGTCTTTGCTCGGCCTCGCGGGCCTCCCCGCGTCTGGCCCATGGAAACTCCCATTCCACCTGGACTCGGTTCGGACGCGGGCAGAGTAATAGCCCAAAGCGAATTCTAAGCGATGGAAGCCCATAATGAGCAGCACAGTGCCAAGCTGCTAATTCTTAGCCCAGGTCGGATCCGCGGAAACCGGCACAGGCCCAAGGCAGACACGACCACGAATGAAAAACGCGAATCAAGGCTCAAGGGAGGGGTGCGGACGAGACGGCAAATTCGAGCTGCGAGTCCCGGCGCTCGGACCAAACAACCGGGTGGCACTGGCACCGGTACTGGCATGTATCCTAGACCGCGTTTAGTTGCCCCGAATCAGCGCCGCCCGATTCACTGTTTATAACTGTAGCGCACTGTAGTTTTTCGTTTGTATTTGGTAATAATTGTCCAATCGTTGACTAATTAGGCTCAAAACGTTCGTCTCGCAAAGTACAACCAAACTGTGCAATTAGTTTTTGATTTCGTCAACATTTAGTACTCTATGCATGTACCGCAAGTTTGATGTGACGGGGAATCTTCTTTTTGCATAGTGCCAAAGTTTGGATTTTGGTGAAACTAAACATGGCCCTAGTTGAATGAATTCTTGGTCTGGCGTAGGCGCTCAGCGAGCGCCATTGCCACGAGCTCATGATCACAGATCACGCCAAGCTAAGCCACGGCAGCGGCCTTTCTCGACTTTGGGAGCTCCTTGTTGAAACTGAAAGCAAACATGTACAACCGTGAACAGCATGCGTGCTAACTACTTTGTACACTCCTACGTGGTTCCTCCACACGCCGCCCGCCCTGCCCACCTGCTCTGACCCGCGCCGTCGACGGACGGCGTGTCTACACAAAGGGAGGCGGCACCATCGCGGCTGCGGCGGGACGACCTCGGGCGGCGGCCTGGGCGGGTCCACCTCTGGGAGCTGCGGCGGCGGGTTGGTGCCGTGCCAGGCGACATACAGTGAGCAGGGAAGCCGTGTCATATAAACAGTTAGCGTAAAAGTCTATTTACGTTTTCCTGTGAGACACTGTCGTGTGGGCCCTGATGGCCAGTCTCTATAATAGCACATAAGTGCTGCTCCGTTTACTGTACCGACATACATTCATCATAAATTAAACACAGCCAAGGTAGAGGGGTTTACCCTATTAGCGTCTTCGTCACCGATTCCTCTTGCGTGCTCATGTCGACGGCGATCGCCGGCGGCCAATGGTGTGACAAGTGGTATCAGAGACAACCTATCCTCGGCATGGGTGACGAGCGCAACGCTCTTCCTCATCGCTTCCTACCCGCAACTCCGACGAATCCAGCAGCGGATCCAGTGGTCCGACGCCCTACCACCACCCCACCTTCACCATCCCCGCAGTTGACTGTTCATGCTCGCCGTCTGCTCTTCACTCTCAGGTACCGTCTCGATCCCGTCACTTCGATCTACAGCTCGTAATTCCGGTGGGCAGGTTGATCTTAGTCACACCCGTGTGGTGTTCGACGAGAGGTCCCAGAGGTCCCTCCTTTGGGTTGAGTTGGGTCAGTGATGGTTTTGGTGTCGGCTACCTGCTCCTCCCCATCTCCACTACTCCAGCAGCCCCCATCACTCCCACCAAACCCTACCCTTCCTCCGGTTATACCGAGTTGATTCAGATTCTGCCCATCAGTCACCATGGCTCCACTTAAACCATCGAAACAGACCCAGATTCTGTTGGACACCATGGCTAGAAGTGCTGACGACGAGAAGCAGTTCATGGACCAGGTCATGGAGCAATTCAATATGTTGTTCACCAGAGTCAATGATATTGGGGAACTTCAACAACAGATGAAAGCCCAAATGGATATCAGGGGAGCAGCCATGGATAACTACTCTGTTGAACAACACATGATAGCCCAACAAGTCAAAGCCAATGGAGCAGCAGTGGCACAGTTGACGATGAGACAGTTTGATAATGAGGTTGCATATGATGATGATGATGGGGTATTCATGTTGTTTGAGGAGAAGGCATCATTTCAAAATGTCTTTGCTAAGGATAAAGGAACTGTTAAGGCAGAAACTTCCAAGATCAGGAGACCGCCATCAAGAATTGGGAAAAGAGACACATTGCCTAGCCAAGCTATGCCCAAAATGTAGTTTCCCAAATTTGATGGTACACACCACAAGATATGGAAGGACAATTGTCATAGTTACTTTGAGCTTTACCAGCTGCCAGAGGGCATGTGGATTACAGCTGCTCATTTGCATTTTGAGGGTAATGCTGCTAAGTGGTACCAAGCTTACAAACTAAACCATACTTTCAGGGATTGGGATCATTTTTGTGCTGTGGTAGAAGAGGAGTTTAGAGCTGATGACTATCGAACAACAATGAATGACTTATTGGACCTCAAACAGACTAGGACAGTGGCAGAATACACCACCCAGTTCCAAGCCTTGCAATTCGCTGTAACCATGCACAATCCTAATTATGATGACATGTTTTTCATAACTCATTACATCAGAGGACTCAAGGAAGAAATCAGAAGGACAGTAGAGAGTTAGATGCCACCAACGGTGCATAAAGCTTCAATCATTGCTAAGATCTAGTAAGGAGTGCATGACAGAAGCAAGGCTAGATATCAATGAAATGTCACTCAACCAAAACCATACATGCCACCAAGACTTGAAACCAAGCCAGCACCTCAACCCACTTCTCTATGGAAGGATAGGCAATTAAGGGACTACAGGAAGGCAAATGACCTTTGTTTCAATTGTGGTGATAAATTTGTACCTGGCCACCTAGAAGTGTGTCCTAAGAGAAACAAGCCTCAAGCCAATGCATTGGTCATTAATGACCTTGATCGAGAAGTATCTGATGATGTCCTCAATCAACTGGCAGCTGAAGACACACTTCATGAGGAATTTTGCCAGTTGTCACTACATGCTATTTCTAGTGTGGACAACACAAACTGTATCAAGCTGAAAGCCATAGTCCAGGATAAGGTGATGCTCATCCTTGTTGACAGTGGTAGCTAACATAGCTTCATTAGCTCTCAGTTTGTTGCTTTGGCCAAGTTACCTACAATGTCCACTCAAGATAAAAAAGTGAAACTAGCAAATGGTGAATGGATGATCACCAACAGCATGGTACAAGGCTTGTCCTGGTATTGCCAAGGCCATACACTGTCTACTGATATGGTGGTCTTGGATATGCATCCATATGATGCCATCCTTGGTTTTGATTGGCTTCAATTCAATAGTCCCATGCAATGTGATTGGCAACACAAAACTCTAGAATTTTGGGTCAAGGGCAAACCTGTCAAGCTGAACAGAATCACAGAACCCCCTCTACAACTTCAGTCCATATCAGCCACTAAGGTATTTAACTCCACCAAGGGCAATGACATCTGGGCTTTTGTTCTTCTAGACTATGTACCAGCAACCAATCCAACCACACCTAATGGCACTTCCCCACCATCTGAAATTCTTGCCATTCTTTCAACCAATAGTGATGTGTTCACTGATCCCAAAACCTTACCACCCCAAAGAGCCTATGACCATACCATCCCACTTTTGCCTGGATCTATTCCAATCAATTCTAAACCTTACCACTATTCACCATTACACAAAACTAAGATAGAGAGACAAGTCCAGGAGCTTTTGCAAGTTGGCTTGATAGCTCATAGCCAGAGACCTTTTGCTTCCCTAGTCCTTTTGGTCAAAAAGAAGGATGTCACCTGGAGATTTTATGTAGACTATAGAAAATTGAATGACATCATAATCAAAAACAGATTTCCCATGCCAGTCATTGAAGAAATCTTAGATGAATTATATGGAGCTAAGTTCTTCACCAAGCTTGATATGAGGTCAGGATATCATCAAGTGAGAATGCATCCAGAGGATGAGTACAAAACTGCATTTAAAACTCATCACGGCCACTATCAGTTCAAGGTGATGCCATTTGGACTCACAAATGCACCTGCTACTTTTCAGTGCATCATGAATCAAATTTTGCAGCCATTTCTCAGGAAATTTGTTTTGGTCTTCTTAGATGACATCCTAATTTTTAGTGCCACTATGGAAGACCACAAACATCATTTGCAGCAGGTTTTAGCCAAATTGAGAAAACCCCAATTGTTCCTCAAAGAGAGCAAATGTTCTTTTGCACAGTCAAGTTTGGAATATTTAGAACACATTATCTCAGCAGCAGGGGTGTCCACATATCCAAACAAGATCTCAGCTATGCTCCACTGGCCAGCTCCTACTTCTTTCACAGAGTTGAGAGCATTCCTAGGTCTTACAGGCTACTACAGACGCTTTATAAAAGGTTATGGAGTTCTAACCAAACCACTGACCACCTTGTTGAGGCTAAAATAGTTTACTTGGCCTCCTGAAGCCCAGTCAGCATTTGACAGTGTTAAAGTGGCAATGACAAGAACACCTGTCCTGGCTTTGCCCAACTTCCAAGAACCCATTATAAATGAAACAGATGCTTGTCATGATGGCATTGGAGCTATGTTGATGCACCAAGGTCGGTCACTTGAGCTTTTCTCTAAGAAATCGAATGGCAATACAAACTTCCCAAGGCTCTTCCACAAGATGAAAGCTCTTGGGCAATGCCTAGCCAGCTAGGGGCAAAGCCCCAAGAGTAATAGACGCAAAACCAACCGGCTTGACGAAGAAATCAAGTGCTCAAGCTTGCCAAAGTGATTCTCTGACTTAATCCACTCTCCTTTCACTCAAAACCCCAAGGGAATCAAAGATTGGAGCAAAGAATGGAGGAGAGGGGTGCTCTTGTTGCTTGGGAGCTGTTAGAACGAAGTTGGGTCAACTATGAATGAGTCCGTAACGGTTAGAAGTGAAGAGAGGGATATTTATACTCTTAATAGAAATCTAACCGTTTAGATCTACGTCGGAAGTTCTGACACAGATATTGGGACTTCCGACGTTAATATAAGGCACTGTTCACACAGAGTCAGAAGTCCGCGCGTGCAAGTCAATGTCGAAACTCCTGGCAAACGTCGGAACTTTCGACGTACGTCGGGACTTCCGACGTGCGCAGTTAAACAACCAATAAAGCTCCAGGTGTCGGGACTCCCGACAAGGTCTGGGACTTCCGACGAACGCAGACAGCCAACCAGCAGAACCATATGTGTCGAGACTCTCGGCTTGGGTCGGGACTTTCGACGTCCATAGTCACCATGCAGGCTAAGTGACTGGGAGTTAGAACTTCCGACATGAGTCGTGACTTCCGACGGTCGGGAGTTCCGGCTTACGTCGGGACTTCCGACACCGACAATCATAGAAAAATAATCTACGTGCTCGTGGAGTGCTAGAGTGTCTCTCTTTTGATTTTATTTATATGCTTGAGCACTCTATCTTCCTCAGACAACTAAGTTTGCATTCCTCTTTATAGTGCGGCGGATCCTAAACTCAAAAACAAAAATAAAACCTTTGAAGAACGTTTTGAGTTCGTCCATTTTTACAACTTCAAGAATTGAGGGATACCATTTCATCTTTATCAACTCTTTGAATCTTTCATGGGACTAATAGCTGCGATATATCTCATTAAGATCACATTAGCCCCTAATTTGGATGTCATTAATACACCAAAACCCACATAGGGGGCAAATGCACTTTCAATCATATTTTACAATTCCAGTTTGGGTGTAAATTCTGTGTTTAATTGGTGTAAATTGATTGTTCGTAAATGAGAATGATCAGGATTACTTGAACAGTTATCTGATCTTTTTTTTTACTTTTTTTTAATTTTTTGTATG
The DNA here is from genome assembly GCF_019320115.1 of Miscanthus floridulus. Classification (NCBI taxonomy): domain Eukaryota; kingdom Viridiplantae; phylum Streptophyta; class Magnoliopsida; order Poales; family Poaceae; genus Miscanthus; species Miscanthus floridulus. Next base: position 36,578 of record NW_027096773.1, on the reverse strand, counting down.
TTTTATTTGGTTATCCTTTGAAATTTTCCAATTTGCCTTCCATAAAAATAATCCGGCTATTTTTTTGTTTTATTTGTTTATTATTATTTTTATTATTTGAATAATCTTTTTTGTTCATTTAATCTAGATCTAACGGTCATGCAATCGAGCGATGCTTAGGCTCCGTTCGCTTCGCTAAAAAAATTAGCCAAAATATTATTCTGTCTAAAAAAACAAGCTAAAAAGACGGATTATAAGAGAAGCTAACATGGCCTTAAACGAGAAACACTCGATTTTCTTTTTTTGTCCCAATCGAGTGAGCATGTGGTGTTGAACACTCAGGTGTTAGCTGACCCTGGAACACCCGACCGTGCTATAGACAGACCCATTTAGTTTGGGTGGTAGTTTGGTTCTTAACCATCCTTTGGGTACAGAAAGTTTGGCACGTGCAACACCCTTGGTAAGGAATTCTCATCAAAGATCTGCCAAGCGAATCGATTGCCAAACTCCTCACGAGACTCCCGGACGTCGTGCTATGGCTACCGGTCAGGAAAAATAGTGGGCACCGAAGGCCACGTTTGGCCAGGCTCCGCCCGCGGTGAGCCGGAGCCGGAGCCGGAGCCGGAGCCGGACCGTACGTGCAAAAGGGCTTCGGCTCCTCCGGTAGACGGGCAGAAGCGGCTCCTCCGGCCAGCGTGTTTGGTGCGGCTCATCCGTCGGAGCTGCCGCCGAGCTGGAGCTAGAGCCCGGCCAAACACTGTCTAAGACAGTACGCCATTACCGGTCATTGTGAGCAAAAGTGGTGCGCAGGGTCTTTTTGATCGTCTTACTACTTAGAACTGAAAATTAATTTAAATTAGTTAAAGTTGGCTGACGAGTACTTTAGTTCGCTAAGATGTTTGAGCTAGTTACTAGCTGAGGCTTGAACCGCGTAATTAGTTATAGGTGAATGTAAAATCATATATAACATATATAATTGATGCAAAAAAAAGAAAAATAGTTGAAACGAAAAAACTATGATATTTTTTTCCACATTTCCTATTGTACAGTCGCCTGAAATCTGGGCTCTCTCTCAGGCGACGTTCGTGCGCTTTGGGTATGATCTTTCTTATCGGGTCCGGGCACTGGAGGCCGCATCCGCTACTACCCAACGGACCGAGAACCCAATTCGGAGACTGTTCGTATTCCTCGATCCCCGCGCACAGAAAGGTATCGTGCTTTCTGGAGCTCGTCGCGGTGGCGATTGTTCTGCCCCTCTCTGTGGTCCTCCCCGTCGAGGCTCGTCGACGTCCCCTCCTCGGCGATTCGGAGGCTCGCTGCTCCGCCATTCGGAGGCTCGCTGTCCGCAGGTACCTTCTTACGCTGCGCTCTCTTCCCTGATTCGAGCTCTGTTTTTTTGGGTCATCTGTGTTTATGGTTCAGTAGATCTACGATTTGATTGCATCTTTGATGTATTTGTGGTTCGATTTCATGGAGGATGAGTCTGCTTGCTTTCGCCTCACCTGGACGGGCGTTGTCTCGCCGAGGATGAGTCTGCTTGTGTCGTCGCTTCAGCGGCAGCCGACGAGCGACCGGGCGGAAGCAAGGTGGGGTGGGGATGATGTCAGGCGAGGTGGAGGAGGGATGATTTGCGCTTATTTAGCCCCTTGATTTTGCGCTTGTTTGATTTTGTTGCGGGTTTTCAGAAGTCCCCCTGCTTGAGGGGTAGCAGGACAGGCACCAGGGCAGCTGCAGCTTGCCTCCATGCTGGGTCTGGTTCGATTTGCGGCTGGGGTCGAGGGGGAGCTAGGATTTGTTTGATTTTTCATTTTTTTAGTCGCCCTGAAGGAGCCTGACAATTGTGAAGATGCTTGCATTGCTGGTAGAAGATTGGATCCAGGTGAAGTATAGGGGATCCAACAGATCCGGAGGAGCATTGCAATATGGTGTCGATTTGCATATGCTGCTACATGATGTGGTGTCGATTTGCTTGATTGGTAAAATCTTCTAGCGTCAGGAGGTCATAGGGTTAGAGATTGGTGGTGTTTATGTTTGTTGTGTTGGGTTGAGCGAGCTAGCTACGACCCGTGATGTGCGCCATGGTGTAGTAGCCTGAGCATTAGGGCGATTTGTTATTGTTCTTTGTGCGCAATGGTTTTATGGTCAGCAATGGTGCTTGCTTTTTTTTGCTTGGTATGCTTGTTCAATGGTTTATTTGATCTATAGTTGAAGAGAGGACTATACCACAACATATTGAAAAATTGAAAAGGGCTATTCTCTACCTGAATGTGCTGCTTACTGATCTATTATTGGTTTTATCCTTAACAAAATGCTCTGCAATATAGATTATCATCATATATGTGTGAGGACATTTTTTTACATTTACCAATGCTTGTGTTTTTAGTTCCATTTTTTTCAACAGTCAGATTTCTTGCTTTTGGTTGGTGGTCTAGCCATGATTTATCCTTGTGCAGGTCCTCTACTGAACCTATTTCCTGATCTATCTAAATAAATCACTGGTGTTTCATGTACATGCACAGCTTATTTCAAAATTATTTCTGATCATTGGTTTTGTATTGCTAGGCTATCTTGTGGCTGTTGTAGTAGAATAGTAGGAGCTTACATCTTTTAACTGTGTGTTGCATATACTGTACAATAAATATGTGTGTAGTATGCATTTCTTGATTGCACATTTATAAGTAGTAAATTGCACACTTAAATTACTGCAATTATGGTGTTTAACATGTGTAATATCCAGTCTTTATCTGTGTGTTCCATTCTTTTTTGTTCATTTCATATTCATATACTAGTTTTGATTTACGGTGAGTTGTTTGGTAACTTGATTAGTTTTAATTTTTTTATGGTACTGAGCTTCCATCAGAGTATGGTTCTCTATTGAATATATGCTATTGCTATTGCTAATGCTATGATATGATTTTAGATTCAGATATAATGTATGCTATATATGCTATTGCTAATGCTATGACATGATTTCGATCCTCCATGTATGTGCAGATGTGCTCGTTGATTCACATGCTTAAATAGGACTGTCATTTAGTAGTTTTTGTTTATTTGGTTCTGTCAGATACGTTAAATAGGACTGAATTGATTTGTGTTTGTGTCTGCATGTGTCTGTGTTCTTCATGTGATTGGTTCTTGCATGCAATATGCCTCTTCTAAGATAACATAGCTGACAAAATTGCAATGGACCACATGGTGTTTGAGGTTGCACAATTGGATGGAGCAATATTGATTTGTTACAATAACATTTTTTAGTAATTGCATGGAGCTCATCTAGTTTTTACCGTCTCCTGACTTTGGCAAGTACTGCATATATTGGGATCTATTTTTATAAGTTTGAGCTCACATGCATAGTTTATTTTAGAAATTTGTTTAAGCTCCCACAACTTACTGCATGTTTTGGAGTTTTATGGGCTCCTGGTATTTCAGTCAGTCCTTGTGGACTCTCTTGACATAGGTGATACACATGTGGCACCTGATTTTGTGTGCCTTTGTTATGTAATTTTGATAACTGAATTATGTGTTGTACTATACTATTGTACTATCTGCATATTAATAACAAACCATGAGAGTGCTATGCATTCCGCATTTCAGGACTGAATTTCCTTTGCACAATATATGAAAATTCTATAGGGTGAGTAATACTGTCCACAAGCAGCATGTCAAGCATCTAGGTGTTCTGGTCAAAATCATGCTCCTGTTCTAGTAATTTTCTTCTTTATATAGAAGTCCTTGTACTAGTAATTTTAGCTTCTTATGCACTTGACATGCTAGGCCCTGACCCCTCATCTGTAGAGAGCTTTGCTAAATTTCAATTCGATTAGTTTTTTACTGCAGCTAGCAATGAGATCATTAACCATTTTTTGTTATATAGCCATGGATGATGATGAGTTTCTTTCTGATGGTGAGTCTACAAATGGTGAGAGTGAGGACGATCTTCCTAACAACTCAGAAGAGGAAACCTCTGATCCTTTCAATGATGGCGAGGTACTAAGTTCATTTTGACTTTGTTTTTGTGTGTGCACTTGTGTATTATAATAATTTGATATTTGATATATCTTGTTGCCTTTTTTAGGATCCAAATCCTGAAGATGATAATATTGATACTAGTGAAATGCTGAAAACTTTGAAGCATGTTCAAAAAGCCGTTTGTGGAGTATGTTCTGAAACCTTTGTCTGTTAATATCTGATATATCGTGTTGTGGATGTTTTAGTTTTGTATTACTCCTGTAGTAGTAGTAGTTTAGGGTCCATGCTAGTTTTATTGTTCGTGTATATACTGCATGATTATTATACTATAGATGATTGAGTGATACTGGTGTCATTGGTCCTTGCCTATTTTTCTTTTCTGTTCTTGAATGCTTGATCTCATCATGCACTTTTGTTCTTGTATAGTGCTATTTGCATTTGAACTATACCTGATATTTTTGTTTCTATTATGTATTCTCAGTTTGCTAAGTTTGTTGAGAAGAAAGGGAAAGCAAGGGGTTCAGGTGTCCAGACTGGAAAGGTAAATTCAGTAGCATTACGATTGAGCGGATGCATGATGAGCATGATATTTCAGGGAATAGGTTTTGTTCAAAAAACATAGCCAACTAATCAAGTTTTTTGCTAAATTTGTCACCATGTTTAGTGATTCTAGTATCCTAACTAGATTTTCTTTTTTGTTGCATTGTTTTACAGAGTATCAGAACAGTTAGAGGTAGAGGTAAAGGGAAATTGAGTGGCGCTGCAGGTACATCAGAGAGACCAGGAAGTAGGTTTAATAGCAAGTACTTTGGAGAAAAGATAATAGCAAAGTTGGATGAGCGCAAAAAGAAAATTATCAGGCATCATGGCTTTGGAATTTTACTGGAGTACGCTGGTTGCTCAACACCCAGAGAATTTGTGCAATGGATAGCAGATCAAGTAGATGTGAGTTGTAGTGACATAGTAGTTGGAGGGAAAGTGATTCCATTGGATCCATTGTCAGTCCATCTCTTTTTAGGGCTTCCAAATGATGGTGAAGATATTAAGGAGAATTATACTGAGTCTACGAAGAGCAATTTCCTTTCAGCAATCAAAGAGCCCTCTTTGCCCACGATCAAGACATTTGGGGACAAGTTGGTAGGAGGCACGTTATCTAATGATGACGTGCTTCGATACTTCATGGTTGTAGCCTTGTCTACATTTCTTTGTACTAATTCTAGTACTTATCCGAGCCCACAGTATCTAGGTTCATTGATTGATGTATCTAAGGTGAAAGAATGGAATTGGTTAAAGTTCATCTATGATTGGATGTTTTCTTCCATTACAAACTACAGAAAGAAGCATCGGAGTACAATTGGTGGTTGCAGATACTTTCTAGCTGTAAGTGTGCCTATATTTGTATTTTTTTCCTTTATTCAGTTGTCCATTTTTTGGTTATGCAACATGTTTTAGTGATGCCTTTGAAATCATATGTAGGGTTATTATCTTGATTATATCAACTTTGGAGTACGTAATCAGCTGCCCCTAGATCTGCCAAGAATCCATTGTTGGAAGGGCTCGATGATCAAGACCTTTGCTTCATATGATCGTGTGTCTGGTGAGATTTATGGAAAGCGACCGGTGAGTAGTGAACCTAAAAATTCATATTTGTAGTTGTGATGTTGTGTATCCATGAGCTTTATTGATGTATCATGTATCCTTGCTGCATGAGTTTAGATCTTTTTAGAGTTGTATAAATGTTTCTTAGTCTTAGTGCCCTAAGGCTCTTCTGATTCTTACTGTCAGCAAAATGTTGATCTTGTGCTTTCTTAGAAAAAATTCTCTTCTGATTCTGCTAACACAACTTTTCATCTATTTATTTTGGTTTTGCTTGCCCAATATACATTGGTGTTGTATTGTCTAGTATGAAAAAAATCTACCAAAAATCTTGAGTGTTGATCTTAGGTTGCTTACTTGATCAAAGGCATCTATTGCAATCACCAATAATATAAATTACAAGCTACGACCATTGCAATTTTAGTTATAAGCATGTGCAATATGCATGTTAAATCTGTGCAAGTGTCATTCTTGTATTAAGTTCATAGCTCAAGATTGTGATTTCTGTAGCGATGTTGTTGGTCTGACTGTGATTAATTTCAGAGGCTGCCTATTTAGTTTTTAGAACCAGTGGCTATCTATTTAGTGAAATTTGGTAATACATTGAAGAAGCATGTTTTAGCCAATTATCTTGATGGATTGATAATGTTCTGTAGTCATACAAGAACAAATCTTTCTTTAACTTTTTCCTTTTTTTATATCTTTGTAGTAGTTGCAGGCAGTGTTTCATTTTGTCCTGTGCAGTATTTATTAAGATTTAGAAGTAATTTATCTGCTGTGTGATATCTCAAAACTTTCTACATCTACTTGTCCTATCCAAATAAAAGCTCTCCTTTACTTCTCTTAGCCAAATAAATGGTCTGAACACCCTACTAAAAGAAAGCTGTGTTGAAATAGAAAATATCTTCCTCTAAATTTTATTCTAAAAATCATACATGCATGATGAATCCTAGGGCGTTGGATGGTAATCTAATAGCCCCTAGTTCTCTATGAAGTTTGTGTGGCTGCCCATGCCTTGTTAACATTCTATTATTGGGTTTTTGTTGACTTCTAATGCACATCTAGAGTTGTATTAGCTATAAGGATTTTTTGAGATTACTAGTTGAGTTGATTTTATGTAGGTGAAATCCATCGATGACACATGCTATGCTGAAGAGTATCTACCGGAAGAGGCTTGTGCTCTTTTTAGGAGAACTTTGGATAGACGTTGTGATTTCATCAGGACAAATGTATGTGTCTTTGTGCAATCCTTTGATTTGATCATTTCATTACTCTTGTATAATGAAATTTACATGATTCATATGTTACTATTAACTTGGCATTACAGGACATGGATAACATGTGCAATATTTTTGAAAACCACCATACAAGACTAGGCTTTAGGAGCCCGGGCACACTTGTTGCTAAGATGTTTATGTACATGCATAGGACTCATGTAATTAATCGTGGTGGTGATGCTTCTGATGAGGCTGAGGGTTCTGCTGCTAGAGTGCCCCCTCCAAGACATGATGATGGTGATGATGGAGTTGTTGATGGTATCCCTGCTGAATATGAAGCTCCTCTTCCTTCTCCAGCACATCATAATGGTGATGATGATGCTGTCCGTGCTGAATATGAAGCCCCACTGCCTTCTCCAGGACATTTTGTTGTGCAAGATGATGTCTTTGATGCAGGAATGACCGGTGATACAAGTAAAATAGCTGTGAAAGAAGTGGATGGTGCTGCTACTACTGCAAATAATACCATTATTGAAGATGTGCATCCTACAGTTGCTGCTCCTACTGAAACAAATGAAGAAGAATGCTCTGTGATTGATAAAATTGAATCTGATGGATTATACGATGGATCTGGTGGTGAGAATTGTCGTGCTTCTTAGTCAACTGAAATTATTCCTTCCAAAGACTCATCAGCTGAAGGTACATGGAATGTTGTGTAACATTTATTTCTGCATTTAGTTGATTTGTTTGTATGTGTGTTTATAATCTTATGATTATTTTCAGGTTTAGCTATAAGTAAAAGGAAGAGGAAAAGATGTGCATCACAATATTCGAGCACCAATAGTGTAGCGTCTAGGACTCGACTCTCTCAACGTCTTGGCAAGTCCCCTCTGAGTCACATTGAAAGCATCTAGGCCCCTAGTTGGGTTTCGGTGATTAATGACAATACAAGATTACTATAACTAACATGTGTTTTGTAGATGCAATTAAGTTAGGTCATGGTAATGGAGATCGATCGGGCAATCAAAGTTGTCAAGCCCCTACGATGGAAATCGTTTCGATTTTCAAAGGATGGACGACAAGGTTAAGGATGACTAGTTCTAAGTGTCGATTGGAGTTGGAGAGACACTTAGAGTAGTTTATGACTTTGTTTTTCCTTTGGCTGTACTATTAAGGGGGGTATGGACGGGTAGCTTGACCTAGTTGAGTCTAGTGAGTTAGGTGTGGTGCACACTTGTTAAAACTAGCTCTAGATAGCTCCTACGAAGCCCTTTGATCCCATGGAGCAAACTTCATTCACAAATGATCGAGAGTTGGAAGTGAATGGAGGGTCAAATACTGACCGGACGCTGGCTTTGGTACGACCGGACGCTGGCCGCAGGGTCCGGTCAGTTCATTTGACCAAGGAGAACAAGTCTGGTGTGACCGGACGCTGGAAGGTCAATGTGACCGGACACTGGCCCTGAGAAAGTGTGACCGGACGCGTCCGGTCAATACTGACCGGACCCTGAGGGTTTAGCGTCCGGTGGAGTCCAGTAAGGTTCCAGTAAGGGTTTTATGCGACCGGACGCGTCCGATCAGTGCTGATCGGACCCTGCCAGCGTCCGGTCAACTCATTACTACTGGTTCGCGGGTTGAACTGACCAGAGCGTCCGGTCAACATGATCGGAGCGCCCAGTCACCCCGCAGAAGCTCATAACGGTTCGTTTTTTAGGCTGCCTTATAAATAGAAGCTCCACTCGTGTGTGGAGTCACTTTTGCTCATTTCAACAGCTGAGAAACATGTTTGTGAGTGCCAAGAAGAGCAAGATCCTAGTGAGGTGTTTGTGATTTGAGAATCCAAGAGTGAAACCTCATTAGTGAATCAAGAGTAGACAAGTGTGCATCCATCTTCTCATTAGGCTTCGCGTGGTCAAGTGAGAGTTCGTGCTTGTTACTCTTGGTGATCGCCATCACCTAGATGGCTTGGTGGTGATTGGGAGCTTGGTGTTCACCCGGCGAAGCTTGTGGGTGACCCAACTCAAGTTGTGAGCGGCTTTGGGTGATTCGCCGCGACGGAGTGTCGAAAAATCAACCCGTAGAGAGCACTTAATCCTTGCGTGGATCAAGGGGGAGCTACACCCTTGCGCAGGTGCTCCAACGAGGATAAGTGGGGAGTGGTGACTCTCCGATACCTCGGCAAAACATCGCCGCATTCCTCTCTCCATTTACTTTGAGCATTTACTTTAAGTATTTACTTTGAGCAATTCAATACTTGTCTTTACATTCATAGAATTGCCATGCTAGAGTAAGTTTGGAACATAGGTTGCAAGTCTTTTGTGCATTAATTTGATAGAAACACTTTTCTAGGCATAAGGGGTTAATTGGGCTATCCATAGGATTTGATTATTGCAAGAAATTTAGAATTAGCCCAATTCACCCCCCCTCTTGGGCATCTTGATCCTTTCAATTGGTATCAGAGCCTCGTGCTCATGTTTTTAAGCTTAACCGCTTAGAGTAAGATGTCTCACGGGGATGGACCTCCTCCTATCTTCGAGGGGGATGATTTTCCATATTGGAAAATTCGCATGGAGGCATACCTAGAAGCTCTAGACGTTGGAATTCTTAGAGCCGCCTCTCAAGGGTTCTCAACCCCTAAGAATGCCGCACAACTTTAAGGCGATGAAGTGAACTATGAAAAATGGAATGCAAAGGCTCGCAACACCATCTTTAGAGGCCTTTGCAAAGATGTGTTCAATCGTGTAAGGAACCACAAAGACGCCCATGCACTATGGTCGGATGTTTGTGCGCTCCATGAGGAAACCAAGAGTGAGCGTGAGGAACGCTATCATCTTATAATTAAAAAGCTAAATTCTTTTGAGATGCTTCCCAAAGAAAGTGCTAATGAAATGTATTCTCGTTTAAATGTTCTTGTAGAGGAAGTCAATGGGCTTGGACTTACTCAAATGTCACCATCCGACGTTGTGAGAAAGATCTTGAGTGTCCTCCCCATTGACAAATATGGGCACATTGTGACCATGCTACATCAAGGTGATCTTTCCGCTGCTACACCGACACAAATCTTGGGAAAGATCAATGCTCATGAGATGTACATGCACATCACGCCACAAGATGGCTCATCCTCTACAAAGAAGAAAGAGAAAGACTTAGCATTCAAAGCTAGCCAAGATAAAGGCAAGGCAAGACTTGAGTATGAGAGCTCAAGTGATGAAGATGATGAAGAAAGTCTTGCTCTCATGGTGAAGAAGACCGCCAAGATGCTAAAGAAGCTAAACAAGAGTGGCATCAAGTTTGACGGCAAGAAGAAGAAGTTCTTCACTAGCTCAAGAAGAAAGCCAATCTCCGAGATGGATTGCTACAATTGTGGCAAACTTGGCCATCTAGCTCATCAATGTACAAAGCCCAAGAAAGACAAGTTTAAAAACAAGGGCAAGAAAGATGATTCAAGCAATGAAGATGAAGATGAGAAGAAAAAGAACAAGCCATACAAGAAGAGAGATGGCAAAAAGAGGGACTTCTACAAGAAGAAGAAGGGTGGCAAGGCCTACATTATCGGTGATTGGCTCACGGACATTGATTCATCAAGCAGATCATCCGATGATGATAGTGACAATGAGAAGGTGGCCGCCATTGCTATTGATCTTGCATCCTCACCGCCACCATCGCCATCATCCTCTGCACACCTATGCCTTATGGCCAAGGGTGAACGCAAGGTAACTAAGAGTGATGATAGTAGTGATGATGAGCAAGCTAGTGATGATAATAGCGATAGCGATGATGATTCACCTACATATGATGATCTTGTCAAAATACTAAGAAAATACACTAAGATCATTAGAAAGAGTAGAGCTACAAATGAAAAACTTGATGCTAAAAATGATTCACTCTTAGCTAAGTGTGATACATTAGAAAAGGCTAATGATGAGCTCAAAGAAATAAATGATTCTATATCATCCAAACTCAAGGAGCTCAAATTCTTCAAGAAAGAGCTTAAAGATAAATATGATAAACTTGAGTGGGTGCACAATGAACTCATCACTAACCACAACAAGCTAAAAGATGAATACACTACTCTTAAGATTAATCATGATACTCTTGTTATTGCTCAAGAATTTTTACCAAATGAGCCACATGATGCTACTAACCATGTTGTCAAGATTGATATAGCTACTTCATGTGATGATTTAATTGATGAAAGCATTGAGCATGGATCTAGTAGCAAAGGCAAGCAAGTGGTTGAGTGCAATGACTATAATGAGTATGTCAAGCTCAAGAGTGACAATGAGAAGCTCATGAAAGATCTTGAAGAGATGAAAAGTCACAACACCATTGTGCTAGAAACTCTTGATCATGACAAAGAGTTGATCCTTGAGAATGAGAAGCTCAAAGAAGAAAACAAGAAACTCAAGGAAGAGAAGAACAATGATATTCTCAAGGAAGAGAATAAGAAGCTCAAGATGGAGAAAGAGCATCTCAAGGTGGGATTGAGCAAGTTTGCTAGAGGCAAGCATCTCCAAAGTGAGCTACTCATGAATACCGTCATGAAGATGGATAGAAGTGGCATTGGATATATGGCAAGTGTAGAGAAGATGAAGGCCCAAGCTCAACACCAACAATCAAAGCCAAAGCCAAAGCCAAAGAGATGTTTTGAGTGTGGACAAGAAGGCCACTTTGCTCATGAGTGTCAAACTCCCCCACCACAACCCTTGCCCAAGCATGCTAGACCCTTTGCTTTCAATGCTCACTACATGCTTAGAAAAGATTCTAGTGGAAAGATGAAAGTCATGTTCTTAGGACCTCCCAACAAGAGTAGGCCTAAGAAGATTTGGGTGGCTAAGTCACTTGTTGAGAAGGTAAAGGGCCCTCAACAAGTTTGGATCCCTAAAGCTTGAATCTCTTGTGTGTAGGTGAACTACAAGACCGGTGGAAGTCATTGGGTTATTGATAGTGGTTGCACTCAACATATGACCGGTGATCCTCGTATATTCACCTCACTAGATGAAGAGGTAGATGGATAAGAGAAAATAACATTTGGAGATAATTCAAAGGGCAAGGTTAAAGGATTGGGCAAAGTGGCAATATCAAATGATCATTCCATCTCCAATGTGCTCTATGTTGCTTCATTGAGCTTCAACTTGCTATTCGTTGGGCAATTGTGTGATCTTGGCTTTCAATGCTTGTTCACCGAGAAGGAGGTTGTTGTATCCAAGGTAGATGATAATCAAGTGATATTCAATGGATTTAGATACAACAACTTATATCTAGTTGACTTCACCTTTGAAGATGCAAACTTGAAGACTTGCCTATTCACTAAAACAACACTTGGGTGGCTATGGCATAGAAGACTTGCTCATGTTGGGATGAGCTCACTCAAGAAGCTTATGAAGAATGATTTGGTGAGAGGGTTGAAGGATGTGAAGTTTGAGAAGGACAAGCTCTGTAGTGCATGTCAAGCCAGCAAGCAAGTTGCAAACACTCATCTAACCAAAGCTTTCATGTCAACCACAAGAGTGCTAGAACTCCTACATATGGATTTATTTGGACCAATAACATACAAGAGTTTGGGAGGAAATCTCTATTGTCTTGTGATTGTGGATGACTATTCAAGGTATACATGGGTGTTCTTCCTTCATGACAAATCCGAAGTTGCATCTTGCTTCAAGAAATTTGCCAAGAGAGCTCAAAATGAATTTGAAGTGAAGCTTAAGAAGATAAGAAGTGACAATGGCAAAGAGTTTGACAACACAAGCATAGAAACTTATTGTGATGAAGTTGGAATCAAACATGAAGTCTCCACAACGTATACTCCTCAACAAAATGGTGTAGTTGAGAGGAAGAACCGGACTTTGATCACTCTTGCAAGGACAATGCTAGATGAGTACAACACCTCCGAAGCTCTATGGGCAGAAGCAATCAACACCGCATGTTATGCATCCAACCGCCTATTCCTTCAAAAGTTCCTTGGCAAGACACCTTATGAGTTGCTCAATGGGAAGAAGCCGGACGTCTCATTCTTTAGGGTATTTGGTTGCAAATGCTACATCTACAAGAAGCAGCAACACCTAGGGAAGTTTCAAAGATGTTGTGATATAGGTTTTCTTGTTGGTTACTCATTGAAGTCCAAAGCATATAGAGTATTTAATCATGCCACCGGCTTGGTTGAAGAAACATATAATGTGGAATTTGATGAATCTAACGGCTCCCAAGGAGCACATGAGAATCTTAATGATGTAGGTGATGAACCATTGAGAGAGGCTATGAAGAATATTCCGGTAGGAGACATCAAGCCAAAAGATGATGAAGATGATGTACAAGTCATTAACCAACCTTCTTCATCAAGTGTGCCATAAGATGGTAAAAAAGATGGGAGAGTAGAAAATGAAGATACTCATATCTCCCATGAGCAAATAGTGGTACAAGCACAAGATGTTGATGCTCCATAACCTCCTCCTCAAGTGGTCAATAGAAGAAATACACCTCTCCTACAAGATCATCCACAAGATCTCATCATAGAGAGTCCATCAAAGGGTGTAATGACTCGATCTCAAAAACTTACTTCATTTATTGCTCATCACTCTTTTGTCTCTTGCTATGAGCCTACCAAGGTAGAAGAAGCTCTTAAAGATCTAGATTGGATCAATGCCATGCATGAAGAGTTAAACAACTTCACTCGCAATGAAGTTTAGACTCTTGAAGAGCGACCAAAAGGTGCAAGAGTCATTGGAACAAAGTGGGTGTTCCGCAATAAGCAAGATGATCAAGGTGTTGTTGTGAGGAACAAGGCAAGACTAGTTGCAAAGGGGTTCTCTCAAGTTGAAGGCTTGGATTTTAGAGAGACCTTTGCACCGGTTGCAAGATTAGAAGCCATTCGTATCCTACTTGCATATGCATCACATCATGAAATGAAACTATATCAAATGGATGTGAAAAGTGCATTTTTAAATGGCTTTATTAATGAACTAGTCTATGTTGATTAACCTCCCAGGTTTAAAGACCCTAGATATCCTAATCATGTTTATAGGTTGTCCAAGGCACTATATGGACTTAAGCAAGCCCCAAGAACTTGGTATGAGCGCCTTTGGGACTTTCTTATTGAGAAGGGCTTCACCATTGGGAAGGTCGACACTACACTATTCATCAAGAAGCTTGATGGGCATATCTTCATTTGTCAAGTATATGTTGATGATATCATCTTTGGATCATCAAATGAAGACTCATGCAAAAAATTTGATGAATTGATGTCAAAGGAGTTTGAGATGTCCATGATTGGTGAGCTTACATTCTTTCTTGGTTTTCAAGTCAAGCAAATGAAAGAAGGCATCTTCATATCTCAAGAGAAATACACTAAAGATCTTCTCAAGAGATTCAAGATGGATGAATGTAAGCCAATCAAGACCCCAATGCCTACTAATGGACATCTCGACCTAGATGAGGGAGGTAACCCGGTTGATCAAACTCTCTACCGTTCTATGATTGGTAGCTTGTTATATTTAACCACATCTAGGCCCGACATCATGTTTAGTGTGTGTATGTGTGCTAGATTTCAAGCTAGTCCTAAGGAAACACATTTAATTGCTGTAAAAAGAATCCTTAGATATCTTAAGCACACACCAAGCATTGGCCTTTGGTATCCTAAAGGAGCTTTATTTGAATTAATTGGCTATTCCGATTCGGATTACGCCGGATGCAAAGTTGATAGAAAAAGCACATCCGGAGGGTGCCATTTGCTTGGTAGATCACTTATGTCTTGGTCCTCCAAGAAACAAAATAGTGTGGCTTTGTCCACCGCTGAAGCGGAATACATTGCCGTGGGTGCATGTTGTGCACAAATTTTATACATGAAACAAACTTTGCTAGACTATGGTGTAGTTCTAGAAAATGTACCTCTTTTGTGCGACAATGAAAGTGCGGTAAATCTTGCAAATAATCTAGTTCAACACTCTCGCACCAAGCATATAGATATCCGCCATCACTTTCTAAGAGATCATGTGGCTAAAAATGATATATCACTAGAAGGTGTAAGATCCGAAGATCAATTAGCGGATATCTTCACTAAACCGCTAGATGAGGCTACTTTTTGTAGATTGCGGAATGAGCTCAATGTACTTGATTTTAGTAACTTCACTAAAAATTGAGCTTGTGTTGTCCCTTGCATTCATTGTAATATACAACATGCTTAATTTGTGGCAATGCATATAGGGCTTGTCTAACATGGTTAAGATAACCGCCGCAAAGCGTGTGAAGAAGCTTAACCTTGGATCAAACTTGACAAGCAACTAGATTTACTTACAAGTATTGCATATGCATGAATGTTGTTTTGTCATTTTGTTCCATTTGCCCTCTTGTTGCCTATTTTCTTAAAAAGAATTATAGCCTAAGGCAAAATATTTTGAAAAATATGAGAGTTTGAGAGAGGTCACTCACATCAGTCCCAATTGGTGTTTATTTGGATCTCATTCAAGTTGGGACTTGATTGGGAACAGGCAGCGCGAAGGAAGTTTGAAGATTTGCTGGAAAAAGTGCACCGGACGCTGCACCGGACGCTCAGTTCACAGGAGGTGAACTGCTGCCGAAGGAGTGACCGGACACTGCGTCTGTGCGTCTGGTCAGGAGGACCTTTAGCGTCCGGTCGATCGAAGGAAGGAAAGGCAGTACTGACTGGACCCTGCCTGCGTCCGGTCATGGACCACCGGACGCGTCCGGTCCCGATTCTAGAGGAATTGGACCTCTCTAGAATCGACCGGACGCTGGGTGGTAGCGTCCGGTCGCTACCACCGGAGCGTCCGGTCAGTGGATCTCGCACGGCTTCAGGACTCTTTTCTCCGTTTCCTTCTCTATCGCGTTTGGGACCCTCATATAACCGCTGCCTTCGATTTGTTTCCCCGTGACCTAGCCCTAGCCCTTGCCGCCGCTAGGTCGCCGCCGCTGCTCACCCACGCCAACGCCGCCGTCCAGCACGCCGCGCCACCGCAGCCTAGCCCACAGCCGAGCTCCTTGCGTCGGCCACGCACGCCACCACGCCTCCCTTGCCCGCGCTCGCTAGGCCCTCTCGCCACCGCGCCGCCTAAGCCGAGCCCGCTGCCAAGCCTCACCGCACGCCTCCAGTATTCCTGCTGGTCATCAAGCGCCGTGTGCCCAAGCCCTACCTCCCTCATCTTGGTAAGACCAGATCAATGCTCCAAATTCAATTTGCCTGTGAACCTAGATCAACTGCATTGTTCTGATTCTAAATCGCATTCAGGTTTTGCAATCTCTAACCCTAGCTCGGTTTCGAGGATCCCCCGCATGACATCTCATCTTTTCTCGGATCGCTGTTCGTCAGGTAGAAAGCCATTCGATTCAAGTTCGCATCTACATTGCTTTCTCTATTAGGGTTTCACATCTATTAGACATATTGTATTTATTTATATATCCATCTATTCTATCATGCAGCGAGTCGGTGCCGTTGTGGTTCTTGTGGCAGCTGGCAGTCAACTCGGAGCCAATCTCGCGAGTAAGGATCGAGGCCAAGCCTCTAGAGTGTCAGTTTGTCTGTTGATCTTCATCAGCGTCAGTTCATCATCTTGTCAGTTCAGATGGCTCGCACCAAGAACGTTGGTGGTGGCCCAGGTGATGATGATCGGAGGCCCCCGCCTCGCCAGCCAGTAGGATCAAATGGCAAGTCAACCAAGCAGGTGACATCCAAGAAGCGCAAGTACCCCGACGCAGAGACAGCAAGAGCAGCAGCTGTTGCAGCGGCCGCAAAGCGTGCCGAGAGAGGTGGTGCCCGCAGCGGAGTTGTCATTGCAGATCAGCCGGTTTCACCAGCAGTGAGAGCAGCGCTTGAGGAGGTTGAGCATCATCACAGTAGTCCAGCTAGGACTGCCATGGTTGTAGGACGATGGGTTGCCATTGAGGAGGGTCAGTCAGCAGAGCAGGAGCCAGTTCAGTAGACTCAGGAGGGCGAGCAGGCACAGCAGACCTAGGAGGCCGAGGGGACAGAGCCGGCACCCCAACTTTGCCGCTCTGGACGGACCCGTGTACTAGTCTCGCCGAGGCCGCCGACACAGCAGAGGGGATCATGTCCACCACGTGGACCACAGGGTCCATCTCTAGTGGTGCATCTTGACTTGAGGGCCACCATGGCTAGACAGGTTCAGCAGCTGCGATTTGTAAAGTTTGAGGTTTGGTTTCCTCTAAGGAGGGATGAGAGAGCAACTGAGGGTTTCTACATGCCACTGCAGGAAGATTTCTATAATGCTTATCTCAACAGTGGGGCAGTGTTTAGATCTCAGAGAGTCTGTCGGATAGAGTCTATTGTGGCAGGAGCCAGAGAGCACATTCGGCCTTACTTATTATATTTGCCAGGGTTGACAGATTTGATTGGATGGATGGGAATATATGTACCATCTTGGGTTCGTCAGTTTTATGCTTCACTCTTCATCGATCCACATCACAGATTTATTCACTTTGCTTTTAGAGGCAAAGACTACAGAGGATGAGTGGCAGGGCTAGAGAGATACTGAGGCTACAGGATCAGCCTGTCAAGATGCATGAGGTTTGTTATGGACAGCAGGAGCCTCCCAGGCGTCCTCATGGAGGGTTGGTGCCCCCTATAGATTTAGTGCGATATTGCTTCAAGGAGCCTTTGGTGAGGGGTCGAGCAGGAAACCCCAGTGACTTGACTCCTACAGCGAGAGTGCTAGAGGCCATTATTCAGGAGGACACTGCTTCCTAGGTTGGGATACAGGGAGGGCCTGACTCGCTTACAGCTCTGGCTTCTCAATGCCCTGATGCAGCAGACAGTATTTGATATCTGGGATCCTCCTTCTTTCAGAGATGGAGGATACAATAGCTGAGGGATTCAAGGGTCACAGGCAGCTTCCCTATGCTCACTGGATCATGTTTCTCATCCACAGAGTAGTGCTTGATAAGCCCCCAGGTATGATGGACGAGTATACAGGTGCCACCACAGAGTTCCCAACTTACAACTTGTCACAGAGGATCAGACACAGCACTCCTCAGGCACCCAGATAGCCTAGCCATCGTCCCGACGTGCCAGAGTCCACAGCTCAGCAGGATGAGATTATAAGAGGGATTGCAGCCACTGAGGAGGAGGAGCTAGAGGCACAGCAGGAGGTGAGCGAGTATAGTGACAGCTCTGACGACGACTACCAGCCTATTCCTCAGATGCCTCCACGCAGACACGATGCAGAGGCCGGTAGCTCCAGTTCTGCTCCACCTACTCCACAGACAGACTCCGCTCTCATTGCTATTCTTGAGCGGATGCAGTAGACACAGGATAGACAGGCACAGGAGACAGCTGCTACATTTGCCCAGTTTCAGGCTCGACAGGATGAGTTCCAGAGGCAGCAGCAGGCCATGCAGCAGCAGCAATAGTAGATGCATCAGCAGTAGATACTCTTGTAGCAGTAGCTTATGGGTTTCATGCAGCATGTAGTGACAGCTCTTGGGGCCCCATAGCCACAGCCTTTGCCCCAGCTTGCTCAGCCGGCTACCACTTCAACGACTCCAGTAGTATAGCCCAGTGGGCTCTAGAGTCAGGGACAGCCTCCAGCTTAGTTTGCTTCACCTCTTGTATAGGTGTCCCAGTGGTTAGCCTCACCTGTGGTAGCCCCGCAGTTCACTCCACTTCAGACGGGCTTCACACCAGAGCAGTCTTCCTCGCTATTCGTGCCTGACACGTCAGTCTCCAGGAGTCTTGGAGCATCCTTTAGCGAGTTGACCGGCATGCCTACTCCGCCTCATATGCATACCGCCGGTCCGTCCACAGCAGCTCCAGTCGCAGTGACTACTCAGAGGCTCCCCTCGTCTGTCGCCTCGTCAGATCCTACGACAGACATACTAGCAGCTTCACAGGTAGCACCAGTCCCAGCCCAGACCCAGACCGCTTCAGCGATACTTCCTACCACAGAGGGCCAGTCAGTTCAGAGCTCAGGGTCAGATGATGATGGTGCCCAGTTCCAGCTTGCCCCACGTTCTTCAGCGCCCGGCTCGTCCGCTGCAGCCCCGCCGACCGACCCCTAGGTTTTGGTGTTTGACGCCAAAGGGGGAGAGGGTTCGAGTATGTAGACTCAGGGGGAGCTACATTTAGGGGGAGCTAGTTATCTAGTATTAGCTTATTATATACATTTGGAGTTCTATTTGTGTGATACACTATTACTTATGCATTCATGTGTTCACTTTCAGGCATACTATTATATATATGTGATAGTGCTATCTATGTGATTGTGATATATGACATGTGTGCTTTCTACTTTGCATTATTTAAATGTCATATCACTTGTGTTATGCTCATTTGCCTTTGCTTCCGCGTTTATAACTCCGTTGCAAATGAGCTTTGTTAATCGTACTCATGCTAATTCACATCCTTTGAGTACATTATGTTGGCTTGGGTCATATAAGCTTGACTAACACTTTTGTTCTTATTGACAAAAGCTTATATGAACTAAGCCCATCAAAAACCTCACTCTTTCACATACTCGAGGTGGTATTGCCATCAATCACCAAAAAGGGGGAGATTGAAAGCATCTAGGCCCCTAGTTGGGTTTCGGTGATTAATGACAATACAAGATTACTATGACTAACGTGTGTTTTGCAGATGCAATTAAGTTAGGTCATGGTAATGGAGATCAATCGGGCAATCAAAGTTGTCATGCCCCTACGATGGAAATCGTTTTGGTTTTCAAAGGATGGACGGCAAGGTTAAGGATGACTAGTTCTAAGTGTCGATTGGAGTTGGAGAGACACTTAGAGTAGCTTAGGACTTTGTTTTTCCTTTGGTCGTACTATTAAGGGGGGTATGGACGGGTAGCTTGACCTAGTTGAGTCTAGTGAGTTAGGTGTGGTGCACACTTGTTAAAACTAGCTCTAGGTAGCTCCTACGAAGCCCTTTGATCCCATGGAGCAAACTTCATTCACAATTGATCGAGAGTT
The DNA here is from genome assembly GCF_019320115.1 of Miscanthus floridulus. NCBI lineage: Eukaryota > Viridiplantae > Streptophyta > Magnoliopsida > Poales > Poaceae > Miscanthus > Miscanthus floridulus. Next base: position 16,881 of record NW_027096773.1, on the reverse strand, counting down.
GGAAGTGAATGGAGGGTCAAATACTGACCGGACGCTGGCTCCGGTGCGACCGAACGCTGGCCGCAGGGTCCGGTCAGTTCATTTGGCCAAGAAGAACAAGTCTGGTGTGACCGGACGCTAGAAGGTCAATGTGACCGAACGCTGAGGGCCAGCGGATGTTGTTTGGCCTTTCAATAAATATATATATATATATATATATATATATATATATATAAAGTTCGTTGCGATCCGACCCTTGTTTTATGTTAAGGCATTAGAAACTTAAGTTGCAAGTGACTAAGTAATAATCACGCTGGTGAGCAAGCGATGTCGTAGCCCTCGGGGCGTAGGCTTTTTGCATTCTGACCTGTTTTACTCATTGTTAGTTTTCGGCAACTCTTATTTCTAGGTCTTGTCATAAAAAGAAGGGTTGGATGGGAAAATGTTCCTAAGTAAATGTACTCCTATCAGCCCCCAAGTAAAACCCGACCCTAGGTAGTTGCCGGGGTTGAGTGTTACTAAAGACTGATCATATCAGAAGCGAACCCGATAGGAGGTAACATTTTTTGGTTTTTGTAGAAATATTACTTAGTTTGGTAAGCATATTGGAAGCTTTGGAACGGGAAGACTAAGGGTAAAAACAACGTAGTTGTTCGATGTTCCAGGCGTTAGCGATGGCTTTGCCATCATCAGTCTTGAGCTTGTAGGTGCCGGGTCAGAGTACTTCTGTGATGATGTACGGTCCTTCCCATGGCGCCGAAAGCTTGTGGTGATTTTTGTTGGTCTGGATGTGGCGAAGGACTAAATTGCCTACGCGAAGGTGCGACCCCGCATGCATTGGCTATGGTACCGTCATAGCGCCTGCTGGTATTTGGCCGAACGGAGTAGGGCGACATCGCGTGCTTCATCAAGCAGGTCCATGGCATCTTCCAAAGATGCTTCATTTCCCTGCTCATTGTAGGCCTTGACCCTTGGCGCTCCATAGTAGAAGTTAGTCGAGAGGATGGCTTTGGAGCCATAGACCATGAAAAATGGCGTGTAACCGGTTGCCCAACTGCTGGACGTCCTTAGGCTCTAGAGTACCGAGGGGAGCTCTACGACCCACCGTCCACCAGCTTTGTTGAGCCGGTTGAAGATCCTAGGCTTGAGGCCTTGGAGGACCATGTCGTTCGCGCACTCGACCTACCCGTTCGTGCGAGGGTGCGCTACGGTAGCCCAATCAACGCAGATGTGGTGGTCATCGCAGAACTAGAGGAATTTATTCCCCATGAACTGTGTGCCATTGTCGGTTATGATGGAGTTTGGGACCCTGATCGGTGGATGATGTCCGTGAAGAACAACACGGCCTGCTCGGATTTGATCACGGTGATCGGTCGAGCCTCTATCCGCTTTGTAAACTTGTCCACGGTGAAAAGTAAGTGTGTAAATCCCCCGGGTGCCTTCTTGAGGGGCCCTACCAGGTCGAGCCCTAGACCACGAATGGCCACATGATGGGGATCATGTGGAGCGCTTGGGCTAGTAGGTGATCATGTGGATCATGGTGTGAGTCGAAGTAGTGGCGCAACTTTCTCTTGGTGATCAGGATGACGTATAGGAGCTTATTGATCTAGGGGTAGCGTGTCTTGGAGTCAAACAAGACTTTGCTAATGAAGTACATGGGGCACTATACCTTTAGGGTGTGTCCCTCTTCTCCCCATTCTACAACCAAGGCGGCACTGACCACCAGAGTTGTAGCTGCGACGTAGAGTAGGAGCGTCTCTCCCTCAGCCGATAGGACCAGAATCGGGGCCTTCGTCAGGAGCACTTTGAGCTTGTCAAGCGCCTCCTGAGCCTTAGGCATCCATGTGAATTGGTTGGTTTTCTTCAAGAGCCGGTAAAGGTGGAGCCCCCATTCGCCGAGGCACGAAATGAAGCGACTAAGCGCTGTGAGGCACCCGGTAATCTTCCGAACTCCCTTTAGGTTCGAAATCAGGCCCATCTTCGTGATGGCTAAGATTTTTACCGGGTTGGCTTTGATGCCATGCTCGGAGATGATGAATCCAAGCAGCATGCCCATTGGGACCCCAAAGACGCATTTCTCAAGGTTGAGCTTGATGCCGTTCTCCCAGAGCTTCCTGAAGGTCTGCTCTAGGTTAGCCACGAGTTGGTTGGTCTGCTTGGACTTGACTACGATGTCATCCACGTAAGCCTCAACGGTCCGCCCGATGAGGTCTCCAAAGCATTTGGTCATGCAATGTTGGTACGTAGCCCTAGCGTTCTTAAGTCTGAACGGCATTGTAACATAGTAGAACGATCCGAACAGGGTGATAAAAGAGGTCACGAGTTGGTCGGACTCTTTCATCGTGATCTAATGGTACCTAGAGTATGCATCAAGGAAGCATAGGGATACGCACCCCGAGGTCGAGTCAACTACCTGATCTATATGTGGTAAAGGAAATGAATCCTTCGGGCATGCCTTATTGAGGCTCATGTAGTCAACGCACATTCTCTATTTCCTACTTTTCTTTTCTACTAGAATAGGATTGGGCAACCACTCTGGGTGGTATACTTCCTTGATGAAACTAGCCTCCAAGAGCTTAGCGATTTCCTCACCGATGAGCCTTTGCTTCTCCTTGTTGAAGTGGCACAGGCGTTGTTTGACCGGCCTAGAACCTGGCCTGATCTTCAAGGCATGCTCGGCGATTTCCCTTGGAATTCTTGGCATATCCGAGGGTTTCCATGCAAAGATGTCTCGATTGGCGTGGAGGAAGACAACGAGCGTGCCTTCCTACTTGGGGGAGAGGGCTGTGCCGATGCACACTGTCTTGTCGGTGGAGTTGTCAGGGTCGATGAGGACCTCCTTGACATTCTCCATTGGCTCACAGGATCCGGTCGCCCGCTTCGCGTCAGGCGCTCCTTCAGTGATGTCCTTCCTGATGGCTGCGAGCTCCTCGGAAGTGAGGGTTGCTGAAGCAAGCTCACAGCTCTCGATCTCACACTCGTAGGCCCTCTAAAAAGAAGTGCCGACGGTGATGACCCCGCATAGGCTCGGCATCTTGAGCTTGAGGTAGGTGTAGATGGGGATGGCCATGAACTTCATGTAGCATGGTCATCCTAGGATGGCATGGTAGGTTCCATGGAACCCAACCACTTCGAAGGTGAGGGTCTCCGTCCTATAGTTGGATGGAGACCCAAAGGGGATGGGCACATCGATCTGCCCAAGTGGCACGGCCTGCTTTCTAGGCACGATGCCGTGGAAAGGCGCTCCGGTCGGTCGGATGCGCACTTGATCGATGCCCATGGCGTCGAGCGTCTTGGCGTACATGATGTTGAGGCCGCTGCCTCCATCCATCAGTACCTTGGTGAGCCACTTCGTGCCAACGATAGGGTCAACCACAAGTGGGTACCTGCCTAGGTGTGTGATGTTACCCAGGTGGTCGGATCGGCCGAAGGTTATGGGAGACCCTGACCATTTAAGGAAAGTGGGCGTGGTAGGCTCAACTTCGTAAACCTCTCAGTGCACGAGCTTCTGTCGGCCCTTGGAGCCATATGCCTCCGGCCCACCAAAGATCATGAGGCAGCCATCCGACAATGGAAAGCCGCCGTCCTTGGAGCCTCGGGCTTCTTCTTCTGCTCCCATTTCTTGGAGCCTCTGGTGAAGAAGCGCTTCATGAGGGAGCAGTCCTTGTACATGTGTTTAACGAGGAAAGCATGGTTTGGGCATGGCCCCTCGAGCAGCTTGTCGAAGTGATCGGGGGTGCCCTTGGCCAGCACTCGATCAGCTTTTTGCTCGGCGGTGGCCATGAGTGAGCCCCCCCGCTATTTTTGATTCTTCTTCTTATTTGAGAGGTCGGAGGGGCCTTTGTCAGCGTCCACGTTCTGCTTTGCCTTGCCTCTTGAGCGATAAAAAATTGCTCCAACCGCCTCCTCATCGGAAGAGTGACTGGTCACGATGTCGATGAGTTCCTTGGTAGTCCATGGGCCCTTATGTCCCAACTTATGGACCAGGGACTCATAGGTGGTCCCTGATAGGAAGGCTTCGATGACGTCGACATCGACGATATTGGGGAGCTCGTTGCACTATCGGGAGAAGCATCGGATGTACTCACAGAGAGTCTCTCCTAACTTCTATCGGTAGTTCTTCAAGTCCTAGGGGTTCCTAGAGCGCGTGTAAGTGCCCTAGAAGTTCCCCACGAAGATTTGTTTCAGGTCCACCCATCTCTAAATGTAGTTGGGCGAAAGTTGCTCCAGCTATGTTCATGCCAAGTTGGCCAGGAACAGGGGGAGATTGTGGATGATGAAGTCGTCACTGGCCGCACCGCTGGCTCGATAGGCGAGTCAGTAGTCCTCGAGCCACAAGCCAGGGTTCATTTCCCTAGAGTATTTTGGGATGCTAGTTGACAGGCGGTATCGGGGCAGGAGCGCTGCCTTGAGGATATGCCAACCGAAGGCCTAGGGCCCCATTGGTTTAGGGCTATGACTCTGGTCCTCCTCACAGTCATATCATCCGCCCCGTCGAGGGTGGTAACCATGGCTAGCCCTCTCCCCCGCATCGCTACGCACATCACGGTTGTGCCCGAGATGCTCCTGCACCAGAACTATGATGCATGGCCTGCTACCATGTGGCGCCTAGTGGACTAATGCGTCCTTGTCAAGTTGCATTGAGGGCGTGCGCTGGCTGGCGTCAAGCTCCCATCGCTGAGACAGCGAGCTCTCGACCTGCTGCGGAGCCACACGCTCGAGCAGCGTGTGAATCTCATGATGGGCCCGTTGATCCTCGAGCATCGTAGGCACTAGAAGCCCCCCGAGCAAGGCTACCATAGCAGCAATGTTCTAGCTTCCCCTGGTGAAGTGCGGGAGCACTTGATCATCCTCGATGATCCACCGGTTCACGTCATGGCCATGGCGCATGCACGCCCCCTGGAGTCACGCTTCCTCAAGCTCTAGGTGCCAGGCCTTCAGCTGCTCCACCCATAGGCGGGATGGGGCTCCTGTATCTCCCTCGACCTCGTCGTCGAGGTCATTCATCGAGGTAGCCTCCTTCTCATGGATGCTTTCGATGTGTCCCTCAGAGGTACCTATCATAAAGTATTCACGAGAGGGGTGATGGCTCCCCCTACTGGAGTTAGAGCCAGAGGGCGACTCTGGCTCCTCTACAAGGATGTCATGAAAAGACTCCACGACATGTTCGATCACCCCCATGAACTCGTTGTTCGTGGGGGATGGAATCATTCATTATGCCACAAGGTGGCCAATGGTCTCTGTAGCGTTGCGAAGACCGAACGGGAGCACTGTCGGGATGCTCCGGATGAGGTATTCTGGAGAGAGCGGTTCTCCCCCAGTAAGCTATGCCACGACATTGGCGAACAAGAAGGTGAGATGATACAGGCCCTCCCGGGATGGTTGGGGTCCCAGGAAGACACCGAGCTGACGCTTTAACCTCCCATAGTCGAAGTCGAGGAGCTGGCCACTCCCGGGGGCACGAGCCTCTGGTGCGTGCAGCCGTAGCTCCTCAAGCGTCTCGGTGATCATGTCGAGGCCGGTGGAGTGGAGAGGTTGAATGACAATGGGTGCCCACGCCAGCTCTCCCTCCATCGTGATGATAAAGTCTAGGTCCTCAAAGCGCACGTGCTCGCCCGGGACCCAGGTGATGTCGTGACTAGTCATCCGAGGCCTGGTGTTGATGTCGAGACGTGCAAAAGGCCCCTACCTAGCACGCCAACTATCGGTGTTTTGAGTAAACACCAACGAGTAAATTTGTAATATTGCGTGTCTGACCCGAATGGTGTGCTAAGAGGACACAAAGATTATATTGGTTCGGGCTGAATATCCCTACCTCTAGTTTCGGACTGCTCGTGTTACTAGCACTGAGTTTGTAGTAGGGGGTACAAAACTAGCGAGAGAGGGAGGAGCTCCTAAGTCCCTATGGTTCGATTGCTCGATGCTTCTATTGCTCGATCTATCGGTCGATCGATCTCCCTTCCTAAATGGTGCTCGGCCATCCCTTTTATAGACCAAGGGGAGAGAACAGGATACCAGAGACCCAGAGAAGGAAAGAAGGAAAAAAGAAAGAGAAATAAGGCTCCCGGGGGTGTGCCGTCCTCCTCTTCGTGTGGGTCCCAATGACCCTATAGATCATGGTGGCAGCGGAGTTGCACCGGGGTCCTATTGGCCGCTGCAGCATACGTGCAGGCGTCGTGCGCCGTTCTTGTCTTCCATCCCATCTAAGCGGATGAAATGGTCAAAGGGTCCCCTGACAGAGGCCATACTGGGGGCTGGTGGTACAGTGCCAGTCAACTAACGCTGGTTGATTGGCGTTGGATAGTGGTCAAGCAGGGAGTTGGCCTGCATAGTGCTAGCCTGTAGACGCAATGGGCGACGTGAGTCTCCTAGCATGGCCTAATGCGACCGCCAGTAGCATCAGGACGCGCCCGAGACGTGCTCCTGGGTGTGTGCCTCCATGCCGTAGTGGATGAAGCGGTTTGGGTCCCACCCTGGGGCCACTGCTTTTGTCCGGTAGCAAATCCAACCCCTAGGGAATGGGCGAGGTAGAAATCTCTCCCTAGGGGCCGGGCGAGATGGAATCTGACCCTCGGGGTCGAACGAGGCGGAGCCCTCCCCATGGGACCGGACAAGTTGGAGCCTAGGCCCTAGGGTTGAAGGAGTCGGAGCCCATGCCTTGGGGTCGAACAAGGTGAAAACCTCATCCTCGGAGTCAGAGACCACGCCCGGGGTCAGACGAGGCAGAAACCTCATCCTCGGAGTCGGAGCCCACGCCTCAGGCTCGGACAAGGTGAAAACCTCATCCTCAGAGACAGAGCCCACGCCTCAGGGTCAAATGAGGTGGAAACCTCATCCTTAGAGTTGGATGAGGCATGGCCTGGCCCCTGGTGGTCGGACGAGGCTACAGTTGCGTCCTTAACCATCGGATGAGCCGACATGACGCTCGTAAATCCTTTAGCTCGGATACCCAGATATAGATATCTGACACCCCCTCTCGGTGGCCACCACGCCATTCGACGTTGTCGCGAGGGCTGGGGATGCTGTCGTGGGGTCCAGATCTAGGGCTCCCCATCCACTGCTGCCACCGCACGGTTTGGGTTCCTCCACCGGCGCCCCTCCGGATGTCGACGCTGCTGGCTCTTCCTATGCTAGCACTCCAATGACCCTGCCACAGCAGGGGTCACGCAGGGCCACTAGCTCCTCGCCTCTGGCTGCGCCTGATGGCAGCTCGTTGCCCCTAATCGGGTCTAAGGATGTCCGACCTACCGTCGGGGGAACCTCCTTCGTCTAGCTCAAGACGCGGCTGATGGAGGATGAGTCGTAGGTCCTCGTCGAGGACGTCTTGGATGATGAAGATGACTCGGCGCCTAGCTCGCCACAGCAGCCTCCTCCGGCATTGGGGCTCGACATCTTCCTCGTCCATCCCTTCATGCCTAGCCCGTCGTCATCTCTATCCCCCTCGCCTTCCCCTTCCACCCTAGGGATGGCTCTATGGGGTGTTCCAAGGCTCATCGTTTGGTGGATGAGGACCTTGAGGACTCCGACGTGGAGAGGTTGTCGGTCAACTCCCCAATCTCCTACCTCAACGTAGTTCGCCAAGGGTCGCAGCTCTAGATGTCGCCTTTGCTGAGCGTGCCAAGCCACGCCTCATCGTCGGAGGTTCTCACGGCAACGTTGCTGCTGAGCGGGGCAAGCGCCCCCTGGTTGAGGGAGCCCGGCCAGCCAACATCGCCGGAGGCACGCACAATAGTGCTACTGGTGCTGGCGTTGTGCACGGGTGGTGCAACCATAGGTCTCGCCAGCCACGGCCGCGCCCCCAGCTGGTGTACGGCCTGCCTGCTCGGCCCGTGGATGGCCGTGTACCCGAATGCCAATGCCTCGGACGTCGCGGACAGGGCTCAGCCCGCCAGCGCATCTCCGCTCCAGATGCCAATGGGTGGAGTGAGGTCTTGTCGCAGGGGTTGTCAAGAAGTGTCGGCGGGGCCGCTCCACCCACACTGCATCGGTGAACTAGCGGCCTCTTACCCGCTATCCGGCGGGGTCTACACAGGAAGTGCTTCAACTCTCTCCACCGCGCACATGGTGTCAACCTGCAAGCTACCTCCACACTGCCTTCGATGCAAGAGGTTCCGACACCTCGCGTGGGACTATAAGCGGCGACGGACGGTGCCACCTTCTAGCTCCGGCACATTTGGTGCCCTAGAAGGTCGACAACGATGACCTGTCCAGGAGCGTATCTTGGGAAACCGGCCGCATGCTCAGGGCGACACACCGAGCGCGTCCGGAGCTATGTCGGGTGCGGCTGCAGCTGTGCCAGGTGCGACTACGCGCGGTGGCAGTGGGCGCAGGCGGCGGAGACGTCGAAGATGTCGGCACCGACTGAAGGGGGATGGCACCATTGCGGCAACGAGTGTCACCACCAACAGTCACGGGCGGTCGACAAGGGCCGCCCAAGCGGCACCGGACCTCACCTCGGTCGCTACTGGAGCTCAGGCAAGGCACGGTGGGCTGACCAATGAGACGGGCATCGTTGAGCCCGACCTGTTGACGCTCACGCTGTACTCGGGCGCCACGCATGATCACGACATCTCGGAGGACCTGATGGTTGAGGAGTTCGGAGCCTCGCTCGTCGGCAGTCGGTTCATCGCGTGGCTTCCCTTGAGCGCCTACCGTCACCTTCGCCGCCTCCAGCTACAGGATGAGGCCCCGACAGTGGTGGTCCCTCAGCTAGAGGATGTGGACCTAGCGGTGGTCTACTATGAGTTGCAGACACCACCCCCGTGCCCTATTCAGTGGGGGACTCGCCAAAGATGCACATGGTCGACCTAACGGTGGATGCTGGCCCTCCCAGTTCACCACTAGGGGTTACCCACTAGGCGGTGGACAACGACTCCGCCAAACGCCGCCTTGACAGCTTCATCAACAATGTCACACGTAAGAGGGACTCTCCGCTGATTCGCGAGCCTCCCAAGCAACCTCTTGCTAAGCCGGTACTACCATGATGGAGCAGACGGTTGGCACCTCACAGCCTCTCCCGAGTGCCAGCTTCCAAGCAAGGTGAGGTGTGATCATGCAGCGTATGGACAATATCAAGGGTCCATCAGCGCGATCCGCTTCGGAGCAGGAGGCCTTTGACAAACTCTTCGACGACAACCTGACTGTATCCGAAGCCGAAGCGCTGGATGAGCTCTTCCAGGCCGTTGGAAAAGCCCCGTCCAGACAACCGTGAAGACACAAGGCCACCTCCTAGGTCATAAAGCTACGTCAATATTGGTTGTTTCCTTTTATGTAAATATCGAAACAAGAGCTCTTTTGCTAGGATGGTCCAGCTTCAGCTGTCTTAGATCGACCTCCCTTCAGCACTCGATAAAAGCGCGTTGTATGTTTATTTAATCTCCTTAATACAATGATACGCAAATCTTTTGTGTATTCGAGAGAAAAAAAAGATTTAAAAAGCTGGTGGATGGTAGCTTCTGCTTCTCACTGCTCAGAATCTGCTTACTTAAGCTGCTGTAGAATCCTCGGAGAAGCCGAGAAATAAGCTGTGCAAAATAGCTGTATGTCAAGGGTCAGCGGTACTGTTAACGCCAACACGGACATCTTTTTGAACGCAACACGGGCATCTTCAATTGAAAGCACCCATAAACTCTAAATAATATGATAATTTACAAGAATAAGCATGTCATAATTGCCCATAATTCTCTTCTTTTTCTTACAGTTCCTCCAATGCACTTACACTGGAAGGCAGCAATCAATGGCCTGCTCCTTTTCTCTTCTCAAATTATAAAAACGGAGAGAAGAAACAACATGTAAACCTAGAAGTGGTAGCAAAAAGAATTCGGGGAACCACAAAGGGAAAGGGGGAGGGGGGAAACCGGAGTATTTCAAAACTTAGGCCACCCTTGGTGCTGCCACCAACTGGGCACCGTGTAATCAGATCATAAATACACTGATAGTGGCGAAGATATTTGGACTGGGTGACATTGTGCTTATCAATCCAGTTTAATTTCTTGCATCTGTTCATGGTGCCCATTCAAATTGTCCATGGCTAGTTGGACCCCTGGCAGATCGTTGTCTTTCTCAGGCGTCTCTGCTCTCATCTTGCCATCTTCTTTGGGTGATTCTGCTCTCTGTTCATTATCTAGATCTAGTGTTTCTCCCTGCTTCTCATCTTCTCTGCTGGAGGTTTCTACCATTTCATCATTATTGGTAAACTTTGTGTTCGCAGAGTCATCAGCATTGTTCTGCTTTTCCTGTGAGGAATCCATGGGGAAAACAAGTTTAAAGGTGAGTAGAAAGCAACAGCGTGCTTTTGCGCATATATAAAACAACAATGGAAAATGTTGTGCATGCTAAAAGAATTCAAAATCACGACAATAACCAGAGGCTCTCAGATTGGAAGAAATGAAAATAAGGTGATTTTTGGTCCTTGAAGGAAACAGGTAGAATACACACCCTAGAAATTGGTGTAAAACGTAACGCATTCATATGGAATTCGGGGACAGAGCTTTACCATTGATGTTAGATAAAATAAATCTAATGTTTTAAACTAAAAGGATGGAATTCCATACTAAAAATATTTAACTTATTTTTTTATATATGCAGTTTTAAGTGGCAATAACAACCAACCATAAACATGTTTCTTATGTCTCAGAGTTGTTATCTTTCAGTCAGAAAAAATTACCTTGTTCTTATCACGCCAACTCAGGGAAAATGGGCCAAGCAAGTTTTTCCTTCTTGGCTGGAACTCCTGCGATGAATTCTGGCTTGCCTGAGTAGGGGATGCATCGAGCATTGATGGCCTAGAAGGGTACAGGGGCAGCAAATATATCAACATTAGAAAATTATGTCAATAAAGTGCCAGGAAGCTATGTAACTAAAATTAATCATCATGATGTTACATTATGTTAGTTTTCAGTTGAAAAACCATAGGAGGACAGAAGCGGCATTAAACAAAGTTCAATTGCCAACGGTGAGAAGTTAACAATAGAAAAATGACTGGTATATTAGCACTGCCTTATTGCTAGTTTTAAGAGTTGTCCATCTCACACTAAGAATTGTGAGAATAGATAAGACTGAGATACCTTGGAGAAGGGCAAGGGGACAGTGCTTTCTGCTGGCTAGATTGGTACTGCAGTGTAGCCTCTAACATTGTTTCTGCCATTACCGCTCTATTCTCCATTTGGGCAAGTGAAGCCATAGCTTCCTCATACTTTTCCTGCACATATGTCATGATCTTGTAAGTGCGGAACAAGCTAGGGTAAAAGAAGAGTAGAAGAAGACACATACTAATTTTGCTATTTCTGATAAAAACGATAATAAGTAGTCACAACAGTATAATTGAATCAGTACCCAGCTCTACAGTAATACAGGCATTACTAGTTTGAACAATTAAAAAAAAGGAACAAAACAGGATGCTTTCATTGTTTAGAGACCACTTGTTCTAAAGAATATCCCTAAAATAATGTGATTGGTGCAACTTGCAAGCCAGGTTCATGCCTGTTTACCCTAAGAAAGCCAGTACATGGCAGGCGGTCAGTGAAAGCCATCCAATTGAGCTTCTTAATTTTTGGATCATGCCTAAGGAGGAAAAAATACATATATAGCGACAATAGTCGTGATCAAAGGTATCATTCAACAGTACTACTTTACAAAAGGAAAAATATTTGACAGGTTTTCAACGAGAATCAGATAATTTCTGAACTATCGTTGCAAGATTTATTTTGAATTAGTAGTCAAACAGGTTACCTCAGCCAGGTACATTTGTTTCAATTAGTTTGCTTACGAGGAACAGACCCTAGCTAAGGCCAAAACTGTTTCAATTTTACTGAGCATTTTCCAAGCGCTAATATTACAGCTGCTGCTTTGATAAGTCTATGTTTATATGTTAACAAACACTATAAAAGTTATCTTTTGCTACACTGTGTAACAGACCTAGCTCAACTGGAAATAGCTTATGGATAAAACAAGAGAGCTGATGTTCAAAATAGATCAAGTCATTGATTAACCTGTAGAACATTTGCTGCGTATCTCTGAGCAGCAGCATCCTGCTCGGCTGAGATGCGAGCTTCCTCTGCAATTTTCAGTTCTTGTTCGACACGCATCAGGACCTTTAACAAGACTCCTGGTTAGGGTATATGTAGTATAGAAATGCATATAGATAATGGACAGAGAGCAACTTTACCTGAAACATTGCTTGCTCCTGTTCCTGCTTGTCTGACAGAGCCTGTCTTAGTTCAGATATTTCTTGTTCCAACTGCTCAACCTGAAAGAAAAAAGTGCAAATATGTTCAGTTCCATTGCTCTAAGAACACAAAAGGTCCTTAGCCTACCAATAAAACTTTGATAAATTTGCTAAATTATTCTTAAAAGTCATATAGTAACTTATACTCCATAAATTTTACTTCATTTAATGGTGAAATGTCTATTAATAACAGATTCATACTTATGCTGTTATACCTTATGAAGACAAGCTAAATAAACATAGTTAGAAGCGATTTTCCCAACGAACTAAATAGTACTCCCTACATTACAACATAGACCTTTTGCTCAGGAGTTTCAAAATAAATGTTCTTATGTTCATTAATGAAAGCAAGAGTGCAGTCCGACCTCTACCACTAATTTAATATGTCAAAGAGGTTTCGTTACGTTATCGTAGCATGTATTGCAATTTGCAAGTTGATAGGGCACTTTTGCATGTGTTGCCATTTCTCATTAACTTTTCTTTCATTCCTATGCGTATGCGCATGACTGTTGTGGGCTTGAACGAGATACGAAGATAATACCGTGCAATCTAGATTCTAGATATTTCCATAATTGAATATTTTTCTCTGTAAATAACAGGAAAGTACTCTATACCTTTGCACTTAATTGGCGCCTATTGTCTTGCTTAACCATTTCCATAAGTGCTGTTTCTAGTTCATCAGCTCTGCAAAAGCAAAAAGAAGAAAGAAAAAGGTAAAAGAACAGTTCAACTGAAAAGAAAATACTCAGCTGAAAGGGCATGATTGTACTGTTTAAAAATATCTCGTGTTTAACAGTTTCACAGCATGAGTAACAATGGCTAGAACTTTACATCAGTAAATAGTTTGCTCATGCTTGCTTCCAAAAACAGTCGATTCTTTTTTTTATATTTCGTACAATGTATGTGGTCAACCAAGTCAGGAATTTTGGATATATTTCCAGCGATGATGGTGGATTTGTGAGGTGAAAAAAAAATTAGCAGCTTCAGTTCATATTACTAAAGAAAACTACGGAGTAGTCCCCAGGAAGCACATGAAAAGAAAAGGAGAAAATTACCCATCCCAATGCATCAATTATAACATTAACTGCTGGTTAAATCTAGTGAGAAACTCAAACTGTAATCACATGTAAAACTTTTCCAGCATCTTATGACAAAACAAGTGATGGAGACTTGGAAAGGAATAACCGAATAAGCAGACCTGAGAACAGCTGATCTTCTCTCCTCTAGGAGTCGGCACAACTCCAACTTCAGCCAGGCAACCTGTGGTGTTAAAACTAAGCATTACTACCATGGGACGATAAACTACAGAAAATTCTTGTCTTGATCAAACACAAGGAAAAGAAGATGGCAGTGGCAAAGATGAAACTCTTCGAGTATATAGATAACAGAATTTAGAGACTATGATTGAGAAGGCTACCTGGTCCTTTGGATCAGGCAAAGAATCAATCTCAGAATTCACTGTCACGCCACCATACTCGTCATCCATGTTTCCAGGATCACTTTCTTGATTGCCATCCCCATCTCCCACATCACTCAACTGGTCTGCTGAATCGCTTAAAGAAACCAGCGGTTCAGGGTCACGTTTAAAGTTATACAGTTTTGATGCAAGACCATTGGTATCCGTCCAAACACCTAGACCTTTCGCTCTTTCTTCCATCGCAGATATAACAGGTGGGCGGTGTTTATTACTCAGTTTTTGCAATATTGTTTCATTTACGGATTGATATCCCATACGAGCTGTCAAGACAAGCTGACTGCTGTCAAAAGTGGAACCAGCTAAAGATTGCAAAAGGGTAACTGCATCACCGGCATCTTTTGTAGTCACAAGTGCATGGCCTGCAATTAACACAAGCATGAGTCTACAGACATCCTTAGAAGAATTCTGTCTATCTGGCTACAATTTTTTGTTTTTGGAAATTGAAATGAAGCAAAAGTATTTCCCAGTACCATAGAACTCCAGTAGCGCAAGAGCTGTTCGGAACAGCATTACTCTGTTTCCATCGAACAAAAGTACATCCCAGACACGGAGAACTGAAATGTAAAATTCAGAAGTAAACATGATGTAAAGTTTTGTCGAATATATGTCTGTGATCACTACAAGCAGGTTTCATTGCTTACATAGAGTTAGTGTGTTTTATATGGTCTTCCTGGGTACCCTATAAGCACCAATAATATATAATACAGGCCTAGTTATCTTTCACACCTTTTAGTGAATGCTTACTTTACCACTTCTCAATTCTCATTCGCTCTCAGTCTCTCCTTTTAAAGACCTAGATCAGAATCATCTAGTTTCCTTTTCTTAGATAGAGGTTTTGATCACTATTTCCCTTGCATGAGATCACGATTGTTCATGTGTACATTAGAAGCAATGCCGAGTCCAAAATTAGAAATGTCAATGTGCTTGGTGAAGTTAACCCCATCACATTAGCTAAACCATACTTATAGACAATGTTCTTCTACAAGTACTCGGTAATGGAAATAATGTAAAATAAAGTCTAACCACTTTCCCAGGGAAGCACATTTGTGAAGATGGATAAGAACCATGGCCCAGTAACCCATGCAACTTGAAGACCAAGGTAATCCAGGTGATTTGCTGCATCAAGAAAGTATGTTAAATCCTAATGCTTGGATTTTTTTCACATTAGGGCAGAAAGAGTTACATGCCACCAATATTAAAATTTATTCATGATAGGTTGCTAACCTAATTTAGGGAACTTCTCTCGAACTAACTCCTCTAAAACAAGCTGGTCCACCTGAAGGACAACCAAAATTTGGCCTCCGCATGAGAATGAATTGAACTGGGGGCTTCAAGCACCCCTAACATGCAAAACAAACATTACTGAGTGAGAAACAGACAATTCACGATACCTGTGACTCGATCATTTCTTCAGAAAAGTAGCCATCAAAATAGTCATCCATAATCCCAACCAATGTCCTGTAACATACACCAGCCATAAATTTAACAGATTATTTAATCCAACAACAACATGAAATACAACAAATTGTCCTGGGGCATACCAAAATGCATTCTCCTCTGGCATCAATAGAAGCAAGAGACCAGCAAAAAAATTCATTGCCTACAGTATTCAATAGACAAATCTATACTGAGAGAAATGTTGGATTTCTGAGATAAAATGCTGATAAACAATAAAGTACACACAGAACATTGATTGAGAAAGACTGCAATTATTTCATATTTGTTGGAAGCATTAAATGTTAGGTTTTAGATTCACTTGTGTGGAGTGAGATGAGGTATTCAAGCAACAAATCTATGCTAAGAGAAATGTTGGATTTCTGAGATAAAATGTTGGTAAACAATAATGTCACAGAATATTGATTGAGAAAGACTGTAATTATTTCATATTTGTTGGAAGCATTGAATGTTAGATTTTCGATTCACTTATGTAGGGTGAGATGAGAACTAAAAAATATATATTCGTCCGCCTTTTTGGAGATCCAAAGAAGCAATTGACTTTTGGTAAGATAAAAGGCAATAATGAGGATCAATGTGTGAAGGGTAGATTTACCTGGCAGTAACCAACTGATGGGTTGTGTTTCGCATAAGCTATAAGCAAGCGTCTCAAAGCATTTCTTCCATCCTCATCTAAAGCAGGATGACCAGGAAAAGTTCTGGGCAAGTCCTATAAGGACCAAGGTATTAGACTTTCCAGCACAACAGTATATTTTATCTAAAAAATACAAGACGCTTCACCGTGAAAATGTCCATAAACAGCTACCTTATCTATTTGCCCAATCCACTTTTCGTGGACACCTTCGGAGGTTGGAGAATCTGAACATTTGTTATCTAATTCACCCTCTGCTGCAAGACTATCATAATACCCTTCTACTCTGCGAGCTCCAGTACCAACAAAAGCTTGCCATAGCTGTCACCGGAAAAGCACAAAGCTGCTGAATGAGCTGAATAAATCAAAACTAAAAGAATGAAAGAAAATGCTCCAGGTGATCAGGCTGCACCTCTCCCCTCAAAGCCATTGGTAGTCCACCATGGACCAGACACTCCAACTCTTCCTTTGAAATGTAATTTTCTTCTTGACTCCTGCTTCCGACATCAGCATTCCCAGTATCACTCGACTGCACTTCTTGGCTCGGATCAACCTTATCTACATCATAGAATTCGTCATCTGAATCCTCTGACAACTTGCCCTCTTCAACTTTCACAGGATGGGTTCCGTCCTTTGCTTGCTGCTTGCCAGCAGAAGATTGCTTCTTCTCAATGCGCAGGCTCATCATCTGCTCGATGTTGTTCAAGGACGATCTAATTGGCGTCCATATTTCAATCTTCCGTGGCCCTGCTACCGTCTTCTCATGCAGCGATTCAGAACCAGCGTCCTGCCCAGATGACTCAGGCTGCCTCTCCAGAAAATTCTTCCATCTATCAGATCTCTCCTCCTCTTCCTCCTACAAGTACAGGACCAAATAGGTGTGCAGCATGTCAAGATCAGACAATGCAGATGAAAATTGAGGAGTGTGTCTTCTACCTTGTAGATGCCAGCGTACTCCTTGTAACGCTGCAGGTGTTGCGGCCGCACAGCAAAGCCGTATGCATCCCTGATTCAATCACATAGCATCAAAAAGGAGTGTTTCCAACTAAAATGCAGCAACCTAGCGCTTGAAACATGTGCATCCCCTCCCAGATTCAAAGCAGCGAGAGGTAC
>NW_027096772.1:0-40000 GCF_019320115.1 Miscanthus floridulus | reverse complement strand
GATCTATAAATTTTTTGTTTTGAAGTTTTTCATTTGAGATCGTTAAGATGGTCAAGAAAAATAATACAAAATTTATGGGCATATTAATCGCGTACAAAATATAAGTATCTTTTCTGGAACTCCTTAAATTTTGTATAAACAACACATAAGCTTTGGTAGTGATGATACAATACATAAGCTTTGGTATAAACAACACATAAGATTGCTACAAATTAAACAACACATAAGCTTTGATGGTGATTAATATACCCCTTAAATTTTGTATAATTTTCTTGAGCATCTTCACGATCTCAAATGAAAAACTTCAAAACAAAAAACTCATAGATCTCATCGATAGCTACAACTTTGATATAAAAATTATCTTTATTTGACACCTTTCAAGAAAAATATAATTTTTATGAGGCGACAAGCTCCGATGCACGATTAATACGATGCTGAAACTATACATTATTTTCTCAAGCATCTTAACAACTTCAAATGTAAAAACTCAAAACTATAAAGTTGTAGATCACATTTATAGCTACAATTTTGAGATAAAAAGTATCTACATTTGATACCTATAAAAAAGATATTATTTTTTTAAATTTTAATGTGACAAGCGTTAGTACATGATTATTATGCTGCTGAGATTTTATACAATTTTTTTGGGTATCTTAACATCCTGAAATGAAAAAACTCAAAACTAGAAAGTTATAGATCTCATCGAGGTCTACAATTTTCATATAAAAATTATCTTCATTCGACGTTGTATCGAAGAGTTATGAATTTTCTAAAGTTTATGCTTGTCATGCCACTTCCGGTGGTGCGACAAAACAATACTGTCACACCAACAGGAGTTGCGTGACAAGGTTTTCAACGTTGAAAACGCCGTCCGACGTGGCACATCTTGCCGTACCAATGCACGTGGCGCGACCAAAAAAGGTTAGGTCTCCAGAAATCTTACTTCATGGGCTTGGCATCACCATTTCGCTTGGCGCCCATAGGCTCTGTGACGGTTTAGTTCTCAAAATTTTGCAAAATTTTTTAAGATTTCTCGTTATATCAAATATTTGGACGCATGCATGAAACATTAAATATAAATAAAAAATAAAACTAATTATACAGTTTAGACGAAATTTACTAGACAAATCTTTTAAACCTAATTAGATTATAATTGAACACTAATTATCAAATAACAACGAAAGTGCTACGGTCCCATTTCTTAAAAAAATTCGCCAACTAAGGCCTCTAGCTGGTCATATGTCCTGACACAGTCACTGGTTCTGTGATTTGAGGCATCACGTATGCGCCGTACATGTCCTGTCTATCCTTCAGACTTCCATCACTCCTCGTGGTGAAGTCCACCTTTTTTGACTTGCGTCATTCTTGGACATGTACATTATCTGCGTCCATTCTCTCTTCCCGACTCCAGCAAAATTCGGCGGCGTTTGGTTATTTAGTCGCTTCTAAAATTTATATCACATCAAATGTTTAGATATTAATAAGGAGCATTAAATATAGATTAATTACAAAACCAATTACATAGATGGAGGCTAATTTACGAGATAAATTTTTTAAGCCTAATTAATCTGTCATTAGCACACGTTTACTGTAGCAGCACGTTGTCAAATCATGGACTAATTAGGCTTAAAAGATTCGTCTCACAAATTAGTCGTAAGTTGTGTAATTAGTTTTGTAATTAGTCTATATTTCATACTTCATGCATGTGTCCAAACATTCAATGTGATAGAAATTTTATGAGGTCATGTAGGAACCAAACAGGACCTCCATTCCTTCGTCTCTGTGCCAGTTCCTAGAGTTGCACTATTCTTCTTTGTACCACCTTGTCTGTATCAGTGGCAAGGATGCTGGAGACTTCTTTTATAATAGAAAAAAGTCTACATAATCTCTCAACTATTCAGGATGAACTACTTCACCTCAAACTATAAAACTAGATTTTTTACCCTCTGAACTTTTTAAAACCGATCAAATAACCCCCAAGTGATTTTGGACCACTGTGTTTACTATAGTGAGGGTGGTTTTGTCTTTTTATTTTTTATTTATTTCCGCTGAATCTTTGAAAAATCATAGAAAATCATAGAAAAATCATAAAATAGAAAATCCAATTTTGTTGGACTCTACATGAGTAGATCTCCACAGTGAATATATAATATGAGAAAAAAGTCTACTTAACCTCCCTACCTTTCATACATGATTTACTTCACCCCCAACTATGAAACCGTCTGTTTTACCCTCTGAATTTTTCAAAACCGTCTATTTTAACCCCCGGGCGGTTTTTAACAGCGGCTGCTACAGTAACAGCGGTTTTACTACAGTAATTGCGTGTTTGCTACAGTAATGTTTGTTTGAATTTCCTTTTTTATTTTCGGCACATCTTTGAAAAATCACAGTAAATCATAAAATAAAAAATCTAATTTTGTTGGACTCCACATGAGTAGATCTACATAGTGAATATATAATACGGTATGCTTTAGTACAAAATTTTTCCTGTAGCCTTAGATTAAATGGAAAATCTAATTTTGTCTGTAATTAATTGGAATAATTCATAGCTGCAGCTTCTATGGTCCAATTATGGTGAAATTTTTATGGTACGCTAATTATTATATGCTTGAACTATAGTAAAAATTTCGTACTCATTGGACTATATATAACTTAGTTATAGATAAATTCTAATTAATTACAGACAAAATTGGATTTTCCAATTAATCTAAAGCTACAAAAAAAATTTGTACTAAAGCATACCGTATTATATATTCACTGTGTAGATCTACTCATGTGGAGTCCAATAAAATTAGATTTTTTATTTTATGATTTTTCTATGATTTACTATGATTTTTAAAAAATTCACCGAAAATAAATAAAAAAAATTCAAAACCACTGGTACTGTAGCAACCCACCATTTCTGTAGTAGACCTGATGTTACTGTAGCAAAACCGCCGCTGAAAACCGCCCAGGGGGTAAAATAGACGGTTTTAGAAAGTTCAGGGGGTAAAACAGACGGTTTCATAGTTGGGGGTGAAGTAGACCAAGTATGAAAGGTGGGGGATTAAGTAGACTTTTTCCTATAATATGGTATTATTTAGTACAAAGTTTTTGTTGTAGCTTTAGATCTATGATTTTCTGTAATTAATTGGAATAATTTATAGCTACAACTTCAATAATCCAATTGTGGTGAAATTTTTATGGTGGGCCAATTATTGTATGCTTGAATTATAGTAAAAATTTTATACTCATTGGATCATGTATGACTTAGTTATAGATAAAACATAGATTTAACAAGCATAAACCTAAATAAATGTATAACTAAGTTATATATAATCCAATGAGTATGAAATTTTTATTATAATTCAAGCATACAATAATTAGTCTACCATAAAAATTTCATCACAATTGGACCATAGAAGAAGGGCAGGCCTAGTGCAGTGGTGAGAGCTGTCTCACTGAGTCACCAGGTCACGGATTCGAAGCACCATCTCCGTTGATTTTGCGGGGGAAGGCTTGCCTCGGTTTTTTCCTTTCCCAGACCCCACTCATGTGGGAGCCTCTGGCACTGGGTCTGCCTTTTTTTAATTGGACCATAGAAGCTGTAGCTATGAATTATTCTAATTAATTACAAAAAAGTATAGATCTAAAGCTACAGCAAAAACTTTGTATTAAAGCATACCATATTATATATTCACTGTATAGATCTACTCATGTGGAGTCCAACAAAGTTGGATTTTCCATTTTATGATTTTTCTATGATTTTCTATGATTTTTGAAAGATTCAGCGGAAATAAATAAAAAATAAAAAGACAAAACCACCATCACTACAGTAAAACCATCGTCTAAAACCACTTGAGGGTTATTTGACCGGTTTTGGAAAGTTCAGGGGGTAAAAAATCTGGTTTTATAGTTTGGGGCGTGAAGTAGTTCACCCTGAATAGTTGAGGGGGTTATATAGACTTTTTCCTTTTATAATATGATGTGTGCGTACCACTATATGTACTGTTCGCTTGGCTGATAAACCATGACTGCAAATACTATTAACTGATCTGTTACGAGAGAAAAATATTATTCGTTAGATGAAAAAATACAGCTTATAAGCCAAGCGAACAGGGCGACTGTCTTCAACTTGCTAGCCTCTCCTTTTTAGCCGTCCACACGTGTGCACTCTACTCATTCAGTTTTGTGTTTGCACTGGTTTCTCTCAAGCTACGTCACGAAGCCAGTTCTTGCTCTCCATTTCTCCCACGGTTAAGGGACCGCAATTGCTCACTTGAAGCAAGCAATGTTCTTTTGTTCAGGATCTTAGCTTGCCAAGCTTTGAGCAAACAAGGTATGGCAGTCTCTCGTTTGTTTATCATTGACGCACTTTTTCTTTTAGTCTTTGGCTGTCCAATAGATTTGACCACCATAGCGTGTCCTTGCACCTTGATGGAGGTGTTAAGTTGCATATCAGATATATAGATGTGCACCTAATCTTTTCTATCCTCTTCCAAGGTCGCCCTATGGATTTTGCTCTGTTCCAGTCCAAAGAAACTGTTGATGCCTTCCTGGATAAAATCTTCGGCGAAAGCATTTCCTTATCTCTGACTATGTCTTTCCTTGAACAAATTTTGAGTACAGATTATGGGTCCAAATCTACTCCAGCTGAAAAAGATGCTTTCAAGATTGCGAGTGTCTTGTGCTCCCTCTGTTACCTGTTGGCTTCGGAGCAACATCATGAATTTCTTGTAACCCTTCTCAGGAACTTCGTTCCTGATGTCAAGCCAGTAGAACTAAACTGGGCTAAGTTTGTTCTTTGGACACTTGGTTGAGCCTCAGTTCATGCGCGAGCACAAATCAGAGTAGGAAAGAATAAGATTGCATTCTTTGGATGTACTCTACTACTTCAGGTATAACTCTTATGTTAGTAGCCAAATCCAAACATTTCGCAGGTTTGCCCTACATAAACTCCTAACTCGTTTACATTAATATTTGCACAGATTTTCTATATTGACAATTTGATTTTCGGTCCCTCAACTCCTTATCATATCATGCTTCCAAGAGCAAGTGCTTACTCGCCCAACTTTATGGACGAGTTAGTGCAGTCAGATTGCACTGGAACCTCTATTCTTATATTCCTGGAGTTGGAAGGAGAGAGGTGAATGAATTAACCCCAAGTTGATCCATTGTTATACTTTTTGCTAACAATTAACTTATGCAATTGTTATTGTTCACTATTAAGGTGAGAGAAGCTTCCGATGTTTGTTATAGTAGAGGATGGCAGGAGCATGAAAATATGCGTATTGGTCAGGAACCTGCATCCCCAGATGATTATTTGAGCACAATTGTAAGTACAAAATTGGATCTGAGATGGTGGTGAACCAATTCATGAAGGAATCCTCATGCCACGACACCAACATGGAGGCCTACTGCCAAGGTCCACAAGCTAGAGGACAATTTTCAAAATCTATCACATCCTTTGGCACAGTAACGACACAATGGACACCTTAGCGATGATTGCATCTAGCCAAGAGCCCATACTGATAGAGTCTTTCTGAATGAACTCCACGAGCGATGCTAAATTTACTGGTTGGTGAAACGAAACGTTGAAACGGTTGCGCTACAACTGCCAAGATCGCCCTACCGCGCCATCACTGCATCAATTCCCGCGTGCATCGGTGGCACATGCCTAGCGCCGCTCCCACCTGCGCTAGGGGCAGACCACGCACGTGCCAAGCCAGGGCCACGCATGCCGATGTCTGGGAGCTACTGCGCCCATGGAGGAGCCGGGGGGGGGGGGGGGGGGGGGGGGGGGGGGGGGGGGGGAGAGAAGAGGAAATGGAGAAAGAAGAGATAAGGTAGAGAGAGAAGAAGTATGTAAACTGATAAAGGAAAGAGTGAGGATGGTGCTCGACGCTAACGCTAATAAAGTGTTTGGACATATAGCTTTTTAATCTACAAGATTTTGCATTAGACTAGCATTGACCATTTTGGAGTGCCTCTAAAAGTAGAACCGTATTTCTAGAGGCGGCCATTGTTTCCAACCACCTTTAGAAATAGGGTCATATTTTTATAGGTGGTTGGATGTCTATAAAAATATGTTTTTAGAGGTGGTTAGTAAGTTGGGACCATTTTCTCTATTTTTAGGTATGGCAAAAATAACAACCATATATCTTGAGAAAAGGATCCGTCTCTAAAAATCATTTTATAGTAGTGTGAGTATCACCCTTTATTCAAAAACTCATTCTAAAGCCAGTTACTATTAGGAACCAGGTGTAGAACTCTTTTTTTAAAGGAGATAACCTCTGCTTTTAAGAAAGGAACAAATACAAAGTTATGCTGTGGTTACCAGCTGCAGATAACAAGTTCTCAACAAAAGAGCTAAAAAGAATACAGTTCAAAACCAACATTAACCACCCTAGACCAACGACTACAGCTCATAGACATCTAATTAAAAGCAGCTGGTTACTAGGCTTGAATTCCAGCCAGTTCATGATCACCGCTTTCAACTGGCAGATTCGCTCTGTGTCCTCCTTCAATAAGATGCTCCATTTCTGCATGAATGATAGCGCAAGGTAGATGACATCAGTTGGAGGTTTAGGGAAGAATTTTTCTATCGCCATCTTATTCCTAGTAGTCCAAACAGCCCAAGCAAATCCTGCAAAAACACACAGTGTTAAACGTCTCGGCAAGGGCCCCTTGCCCAGTAGCCATGTGCTAGTAAACTCCATCATAGATTTTGGGTATCCCTCTCAGTCAAAGATTTCCCTAAACATACTCCAGATCATTTTAACCAGAGGACAAGAGAAAAGAAGATGGTACACCATCTCCATGCACTGACAGAGGCAGCAGTTAGCTTGCCCCTTGTAGCCCCTTTTGATCAAACTTTGAGAAACTTGATGTTTGTTATTGAACACTTGCCATAAAAAAAATTTGATTTTCAATGGGAGCTTACTCTTCCAAATAGCTCCAGCCACCTTGCTGGAAACTCTGTTTGTGAGAAACCTATATAGGGACTTAGTAGAGAAAAGACCTTTCTTTTCCAAAGCCTACTTAACAGAATCAATAGAATCAGTATTTAAATCTAAAACACTAATATCCCCCACTAAATCCGGCCATCTATTATATTCCTTGAACAGATAGAGCTCTTTTGAAGTCCATAACCCAACTACCCTCTTCCTAGCACTACTACATAAAATCTTTTGTGAGGCGGTGCCCTTTTATTAACCAAGGCATTTGCAAAATCCAACCGCCTCGGTTAATGCCTGGTATTAACCGAGGCGGTCGTTTTTATTAACTGAGGCGGTCACAATTAACCTCCTCGCAAAATTAATTTACGGAGGCGGTTAAAAACTAACCACCTCCTAAAATCTATTAACGAAGGCGGGCCAAATACCTCTATTTTCGAAGGCGGACCTCCTAAATGGCCCGCCTCGAAAAAAGGCCCAGGCCCACGTGAAGACCGATAGCCCGAACGAGTATAAATATAGGATCTTCGGGTTTCTCATTCACTGCTCTCTCTCCCCACTTGCACAGTCGCGCCTCTCTCCTTCTCACGATCGCGACTCTCGCTCTCACGGTCGCGGTCCCGCCCCGAGCGCACACCGTCCTTCTCCCTCGACACCCCTCCGTCACCCTCTCCTTCTCCCTCCGTCACCCTCTCCTTCTCCCTCAGCGCCCCTCGCATGGCCTCCCTCACCCAGGCGCGGTGGCCTTCCCCTTCTTCCCCATCGGCAGCAAGGTAGAGGTGTCACAACCTTCCCCTTCTTCCCCACCGGCAGCGAGGTGGAGGCTATGAGGTGGAGGCGACGGATCCGGTGGGGAGCTGCAAGGTGAAGGCGGGGGATCTGGCGGGAAGCAGCAGGGTGGAGGCAGCGGCGGCCTTCCCTTTCTTCCCCACCGACAGTGAGGTGGATGCTGCGAGGTGGAGGCGGCGGATCCGGTGGGGAGGAGCCCTCTGGCAGGGAGGGGCCTACCGATGGCGGATCCGGTGCGAAGGAGCGCGCTAGCGGTGGATCAAGTGGGGAGGAGGGTGGATCTGGCAAGGAGAAGTGCATCTAGGTGTATACGACAGTGTGGCTCCAGATCCAGTGTCGGGGAGCGGCGGCGGTGCGAGGCCCAGATCCAGACCCGATTAGGGCAATGTACGAGCTTTTTCTTTTTTTGTTTGTTATTTGGTTTACCAAGGCAGGCATTGCAAGGACCTGAAACCTGTTACACACTAGGCAGTCATTTTGACTATCAAGAGAAAATCACATACCAAGTCACTCCGAAGATTTTTAATGAAATATGTGAGATAAGACATCAAGCACCCTATGCGATCCTCGGATAACCATGGTCAGGCTCACACCTAGAGCAATGGAAGGAAACTTGATTGGATTAGAGTTCATCCTATTGACATCATCAACACCAACTCAGTCCCAAGAAGTTACTCAAGAACAATGCAATGGTCACCAACAATCAACCATCCAATGACTTAGTCAATTCAGCAAAGATCGACAATACCACGAACCATCCAACAGATCGCAGTGCAACAGAAGTAAGTGGGAAATGAGTTGGTTGCCACTTAAATGGGTGGGACCCACATGTCAGCATGAATGGGAAGAGATATTTCTCAGCTGAAGCCACTCTCTCTCACTCATCCTCTCATTTGCAACATTCACTCTCTCTCTCTCTAACTCACTCAAGAAGAAGCAAGAACCCTAGAGGCTAGAGAGGGGAGAGATTGGAGGAAGAATTGAAGAAGATACAAGAGAGGAAGAAGGGAAGCACTAGCAGCAGCCATGGACACCCTTCACCCCTCAACCTCTTCATGGTGAGCTCAAGAAGAACCATCCTCTTTTCTTGGATTCTTCACCCAATGATCTAATCAATGGATGTTGATGCAAGATGAAAGACTCATTGCTGGTGGTAGTTCCAAAGTAAGTAAGCTCAAGAAGTTCTTACCTTGTTCAATCATCCAATGAGTTCATGGATAATCCTTTGAACCATCTTTTTGGTATGTGTCAAGAGAGAGTTCATATGGAGCCAAGCCAACTCGTGGATAAGAAGCAAGAGTAGAGAAGGTTTGGATCTTCAATCTTTTCACTATGGAAGCTCTCAGATCTTAGAGCTAAGGTTATTATCTTCATCTCATGGTTCATACTCAAGTTCTTGTATCTCTAAGTTTGATCCTAGCCTATAGCCACAGTTAGTAAAACGAGCTTAAAACCTAGCTACCTTGAGCCTAGTGAGTCACCTAAGCCATCCTAAAAATATCTTGCACATGCATAGATCATAGCTGGGCACATCTAAGTCCGGAACCCAAGATCACCTAAGAGTATAGGTTCTGTCGACAGCTTGACGGAGTGTCCGTCGAATCGACAGAGTGTCCGACAACCTAGTAAAACTAGCCACCGAAACCTTATCTCCTATCGACATGGACTACCAGAGTGTCTGCGATATCCCGCGAAGTGTCCGTTGAATTATAAGGACTTATAGCCAGTGAACCCGAGAGCACCAAGCCTACATCGGAGCGTCCACCTGTGCAGACCACATGTCACGGATAGGGTCGACAAGCCAAGTAATTAATTGCAATTGGTTTATCCATGAAACTGGCAAGAGGGTGGCATCGGTCTGGAATGTCCAGGACATTGACCAGGCACCAGTCGAACCTTTCGTCAGACATTTGGGCTAGATTAGGGAAAGGTTGGAAAATGTGAGGTAGTGTTGTTGTCCCGTGGATGCGAGGTAGTGCTCTATCCACCGCTGCATAGTAGACCTTGGATCGAGCGAATCCAAGATGACCTATGAGTTAACTCTGATAAAAGTTCGAGCAAAACATCAAAGAGTTAAGCCTAGAAGGGAGAGAAATTGAAACTGTACAAATCCTACTAATTATGTATTTTTCTATAAGTATTATAATCTAGATAGTTAGTCATGATGTTGGATATCATGTGTGTTGGTTTGCCACATGGGGTGTTTTGTGTAACTCGACTGTTACAAAGATCCTGAAGCTTCTGCGGTATCGGAGCTGTGGTTGACTTACACGAGCAATCCATTTGCCAAACCACATATGACTTCAATGTTGTGTCATGCTTTAGTGTTAACCCTATAAGTTAAAGTAACCCTTACCCCACTAGTTAAATCTTGCCTCTTGTCCTTGACATATAAACTATGTTTTAACTTAAAATGTGTTTTGTATCATGGGAATCGGGAGGGAATAATAGGAATACCTAAGTGAGAACCGGAGTTCGCACCTAAATCGCCCTAAAGTAATAGGCATCTTATGCTATGAGAGTTGAAGAGAGCGGTTTTGATCCTCTTGACTACCCTTCCTAGCCCTTTATGTAGCCCCTTGTCTTTCCCGACCCTAGAGGTATCCCTAAGCTCAAGACCCCCACAACCCCCTAGAGTCCCTAAACAACTCCTTATCCCTTGCCCGGTGTTGGAAAAACCCTCAGCAGAATCTCCTTTGGACCTTGGTCTTATCTGTTGAGTCGTGGCAAACACAGAACAAAGATGTGAAGCAAGCAGGAAGGACATCAACACCACATCTCGGACGAGTCGACCGTCACCTCAAGAAATATCAAACCAAGTTTAGACACCACACAATGTAGCATATAACCATATCATACAAGGACCGACACCTGGATGGAGTTCACATACAGGATTAAGGTCATAAATCTGAGTTAGGCCCCTATCAAAGCAGACCCTATGCCTAAGATCAGTACCAAACAAGAAAGATGAAGCCACAAGACCCTCAATGCTCGCAAGTCCTGGAGCCGCAAGAGAATGGACGTCCTAATGATCACTGTGGGCTATACCCTCTGAGCAAGAAAGAGCCTACAAAAAAGAGAACCGAATGATGAGTACAAGAAAAGAAAACAATAAGTTGGAAGCCCAGAGTTGGAATAAGCCAAAGGCACAAGGGTGTAATATACGACAAAGAAAGTATGATGTAGCGGGAGAACCTCAGACTTACCTCGAGAGTCCTACTTTGACATTCTACCAAACTATGGTGAAGGTGGCCTCTCCAAGAAGGCCTCATCATGCTAGTACGGAAGGAAGGCCCGGTGCTGAACCTCGCAAACCCCATAGAAGTCCTCCAAAGTGTGAAGCACCAAAGCCATGATGTACGACTCCAACGCCATGGGAGCACGTACATCCCACTTGCACTCCAGCATCTAGTTTACCATCAGGTCCAGCAAGTTCAACTCATCACCAGACAACACAGTGTAGATGACCTCCAAGGAGGGCCAACCGATAGCACTATTAACGGTCACTAACACCTATTTTGACCATCAATATTCCACCCAAAAGCATGATAAAGTGAGGTAAAACATCATCACATGTGCTAAGATTTATTTATAATTCACCTAGTTCCAATTGTACTTGTAGAATTATTTGTATACACGAATTATAGCAAAATTTGTGCAAAACGGTGAAGAAAATAAACCAAGGAGGCAAGTGGACGTGGCAGGGGGCCTTGGGCCCACTTGGCCATGCTGGCCAGCCCCATAAGGGCATCGATCGGTGCCCCACTTGCTCCTGCCACATCACTAATATGTGGGAGAGGTCCTCCAAGGCTTCTCCACCACTGATCTTAAGTCAGTTCAACATTAAAGGCTCGAATGAAGCATCACACGGATCGCTGACGTGTCATGGCAACATAACCAACATGACAAACATCTACAACCATCCACACCCACTCATGACATGTGGGCCAAGCTTCTAGAAGGAGGGAGGCCCCACCTGTCATAGGGGGGCCGGCCAGCGCCACCTCCCATCGCCCCGCGCCCCTTAGTGGCTCCACCGCCATTTGCATGCCTCCATGCAAAGAAGCACATGTTCAACTATCTTCCACCCTTGATTATATCATGGTTTGATCCAATGGAGGAGGATGGAGAGCAAGTAGATCGCTAATGTGGTGATGGAGTAGCCCCTACTCCACCTCAAGCTATAAATAGGTCCCCTCTCCCTCATTTGTAAATGCACCGTCTCATTCCATCACTCCAAGTGAGAGTAGTAGCTAGGCAAAGCTCTATAGCTCTACTACTTAAAAGTAGAAGATAGGGAGAGAGTGAGGATAAGCTTGAGGAGGAGCCGGGGCTGTCAGC
This sequence comes from Miscanthus floridulus, assembly GCF_019320115.1. NCBI lineage: Eukaryota > Viridiplantae > Streptophyta > Magnoliopsida > Poales > Poaceae > Miscanthus > Miscanthus floridulus. Next base: position 27,935 of record NW_027096772.1, on the reverse strand, counting down.
ATCCTCTCCACTTGTGCTTCGGCGGATGAAGCTCTTCTTCGAGTGAGGTCCAGCATCTTCTGTGTGGTAACTCTGCTCTTTTGCATTACTTAAGTATTATTTATATTATTGTGTTTACTGGTTTCACCACTTGGTTAGAGTGCTCTAGTCTCATTTCATCATGTATAGGATTAGAGTAGTGAGTCTATAGATTAAGCGTGGTGCTTAGGCTATACCTTGCCTGTGTTTATGGCTAGGCCTCCGAATAGATTGTGGTAGGTGGCAGGTGGTGACAGCCCTGTCCATCCTCTGTATTTTACCACGATAGGTCTAGTTATTAAATTGTGGGGCTCGTGGTAGACCTTGTCTAGTTATCCCTCCTGGTTGCTAGGTGGGCTATGCCCCGAAGTAAACAACTATGATACAATATACCTTAGTCTTGCCTTAGTTCAGAGAAACCACATATATCCTCTGTACCTATTATTTTACCCTTGTTCTATCCTTGGATAAACTTAGTTCTTAGTCTAGTTCACTTCATGTTCCCTGTGGAAATACAATACCTTAGAATACTCCTGGGTGAAAGCTACATTGACATCCGTGCGCTTGCGGATTTATCTGTTCGCCATATCTAGTGTCAACAAGCTTTCTGGCGCCGTTGCTAGGGAACAATTGCTGTTCTAGTTTAGAACCGAGTCATCCAAGTATCTTTTATCCTTTATGTTTCATACCATGGATCACATTCCTATCATTCAATTCGCTTCTCCAAAGGGTGATAGTTTGGAGCCACCTCCATTATCAAAATCTATCCTCACCAATAGTTATGAACTTCACCCTTGTTTCATAACTAAAGTTTAGGAACAATCTTTTTCTAGGGAAAAAGATGACAACCCATATGCTCATCTGCGAGAGTTCGAGCAAGTGTGTTCATGCCTTCACATTTCGGGCATGTCACACGAAACCATTAAGTGGAAGCTATTTCTGCTCTCTTTGACGGGATTAGCCAAACTATGGTATACTCGAACCATAGAGAGTGCACAAGGATTTGGGAAGTTCTTCGAGCCAAGTTTTGCTTAACCTTCTTCTCCATCCCCCAAGTTGGTAGTCTTCGAATAGAGGTCCTAACCTTCAAGCAAAAAGAGAAGGAATCCCTAGGTGCCGCATGGGCACGCTTGATGGATCTCTATTCATCTGGCCCTGATCATGGTATACCTAGTCCTATCCTTCTACAACACTTCTATCTAGGTCTTAGTGAGGAATCTACACAATTCCTTGACATCGCTTCAGGAGGAGCCTTCTTACATCTTTTTGATAGTGAGGGGAGAGCTATCCTTGACACAATCCTTGAAAACTCTCCCTACACCGATGTCCATGATTATTCTCCTAAAGAAAAGGACATTCCAACCCCCAAGCAAGAAGAGGTTTCGACAGCTAAATCATTGCTAATTCCATCTAAAGCTTTAGCTGCCGACCCAATTCCTAGACCATTCCTAAGGACACCAAAGGAAGAAGAAATTCATCCTTTAGAGCTTCCTTTTGAATTCGAGAAGGATCTCTCTCCTGATGTTGAGAACACCTTCAATCATCCAATCCAACAGAGATGTTTGGCATCATTGACCCCAAATCATCACCTTCCCTATTCATCTTATGATTTGGTTGTCCAAGAGCCCCTCAAATCAAAATCATCTTCCACTTCAAACTTCAATCTCCCCTATGTCCCTCCTTGTTTCTTTGGTGATAATCCAAACCAAGGAGGCATTCTGAACCTTTTGGTTGACGTCGAAAGGGAGCATAAATTGTCTGAGGTGAAGATTCCCATCCCAATGGAGGACGAGGATGGAAATCCACTCGTAGAATGCCATAAACAAGAGATAATGGACAAATATGTTTGGTCTATGGACATTCTCAAGGGGTCAACTTTGGAGTCCAATAAGGAGGATCATGTGGACGAACATCAAAGCTACATTCTGGAAGAGCCACAAGATCCATGCCTTCATGAGAAATCTCCAGAGTCAAATTTTCCTTGCGCTACCTAAACCTATGAGAGTTACACCCATCCTATTCTTCTCTTTTATTAAATCCTCGAGAGGATGGTTGTGGATGCTTTTGTTTACCATAAGTATTCCAAAGTTTGTAGTTGCCTTGGTGCAAGTTCTTATGCAGTCAAAACTACAAAGGTCGAGCTTATGACTTAAAACAAAGCACAACCGGGAGATAACACGTTTGCTTGCTATTTTCAATTCAATAAAGTTTGTTTAGTTTCTATCATCATAGGTATTAGTAGTAATAATAAAAATAGTTTACCTTTTAAATTATGTTTTTCCTTTCAAATAAAATAGAGCGAACCCAATAAAGATTGAATTTGATTGTTGCACCGGCCGATGGAGTCACACATCGGTCGGGTTTGTAGTATCACCTTGCACTAGTCTTTTTTGCAGATATCAAAATCATGAATCAAGACTTTTGAGCAAGCATCAGGAGTGACATGAAGAAGAAGGAATTCAAGTCAAGGGCATGGTACAAATGTGCAATTCAAGAGTGAGGCTAATCTGGCATGGAGAATTTGGAAGCAAATGTGATGGTCCATTCAAAGTCATCATCATGAGTCGTCATGCTTGAAAACAACAAAGGTAACATCTCTAAGGTATGTGGTTAATGTTTAAATCATTACCTTTGACCCAATAAGCATGAATAAAAAAATATTTGATATGATTGAACTTGTTTAGTTTTGCTAACACAATGTTCAAGCTTAGCTTTTCAATCATGCCTTGTTTCTGTTCACAATCATAGCCAACTCTTTTAAACTCTTGTCACATTGAGCAGTAGAAGTGTCCCCAAAATGATTGTGCATATGTTCTTCTATCTTGTCTTGTCTAAATCCAACATAGGAAGAGTGTTGATTGAGATGTTAAAATTGAATGATCTTGTTATGCTTTTACATCCTCAACTCTAAAACAAATGCTTAAATATGAACCTCTTCTTATGCAACCTGTTGTCATGTTGAGTTTAGATAAATTTTGTGACTTTATGAACTAGTGGCACTTCAAAGGTTTGAACTATCTCCTTCATAAATACCCCTTTTTGCGTTTTTGTGAAGAGAGACACGGAGCTACTAAAAAAAGTTGGGCACATGAAAGTCAAAGTAAAATAAAAAAATATGGGCACATGAAGGTCCAAGTATATTATATATGTAAAAAAAATAATAGCTCCATGATCTCAAGTGTTATCTTGTGGGGGTCAATCATAAGGAGATTCGTTCACCACATTGCTTTGCTTGAGAAGTGTCACAACCTTCACTAGGAACATTGTTTAACTTAATAATATACATGACATTGGTATGTTTCTCCTTCACCTTGATCTCCCCTTTGGCATTATAAATATTTAGGCACTTTTGTTTCATTTCCAATCATGCTATGTGCCTCTATTTGCTTTTAAATAAGAGGAATAAAGTTTTTGGTTCACTAGTACAATTGTACTAGTAGAACCCTATTGCTTTCACCCTTTGTGTCTTTGAATGAGCACAGATGCTGAAGGAACATGTGTGGTGGTTGGGCAACCTAACCCCAGCTTAAGCAACTTCTCCTTTGATGAAAAACTCTGAGGCTACACATAGAAGCACTTCACACTTCAACATCAACTCTCTGGACTTCATCTCAATATAAGACGCTGGTTTGTATCTTGGTACCCCTCTCCTACATTTATCTCCGTAAAAATGAATGCTTAAAAAGCCAATTCTTTCATGTTATTAAAGCTTGATGAACTCTAAAACATGACCCCAATATTTGATCATGACTTATCTTATGAGATTGGCTTGCAAAATCTTTATTCCTTGTCTTTCACTTAAAGCTTGTGGGAACCTTACTCAATTAGGATAACATTACTTAAGTTGTTGCGAAGTGTGAAATAGTGATGACAAGATTAGTCCTTCTTTCTAATCAAGTACTTTGGAGACTTTTGTTTTGAACAAAATTTAAAACCATGGCTTCATAACTCCTCTATGGTATAAATGTCCTACTAGAGCCATAGGCAATATCTTTAGAAACCCATAGATTCTTGCTGCTTAGATTTTGTTTTGAGTTTTGTCAAATTGTGTGACCCTAGTGAGTGATGCACCATGCTTACATGATCAAGATCACATACACTCCACCCATATATGCTTTACTCTTACACTGAGAGTAAGCAAAAACATGTTTTTCCACACTTATGCTATGCTCTTACACTGAGAGCTAGCACAGACATTCCTTTTCACCTCTCCACAAACATACCTTTTTCACCTTTCCACAAAATAAAGACTCCATGTATTCAAGATCTCTCTCCATTGTCCATACAAGTCTAAAAAAGAGACATGGGCTATATGTTGTGAAAAAGAGAGATTTGAAAAAAATAGAGTTGGAAAAGATGATGAAAAAAGAGAGCTAAGTGAAAAAAGTGTCGAGCAAAAAAAAGAGAGAGAATGAGCATCAAAGATAGCCCATGATCTCAATCATCAAGATTTGGAGAGAGAATCTTTAAGGAGTCACACTTCCACTCATATCCACACACTTACACTCTTGATCATGTTTGTATGTTGATTTACTCCATGGATCCATGCTTTGTCTTTACAATATAAACATTCTAAATATGCCTTTCAAGTTCTCCTACCCCAAAACTCCACATAAGCCATAGTTGTAGGGCCTTGAAGCAAAGAAAGATCTTGGTGAGGACACACACACACACAAATACCATTGAGTGATTTGAGAGAACCATATGAGGAGTAACATGAGCTACGATTTCTTTGAAAAAAATATTGTCAAAAACTCCAATCTTACTTGTGAAGGAAAAGTGAGCTATGCCTTCAAGTCAGAACTATTCCATTTCTCAACCGCCCAAGGTGATGTTCTAGCCACCTCAAAACCCACAGGTATGAGTATGTGAATTGGAATATCTTTTATGCTTGCATAATATCCTGAGGAAGTTGTGTATCAAATCCACCTGAATCTTAGCTCGGTCCTCTTTCTTGTTCAAATCCTTTACTCAAGACGAGCAAAGGTTTGGTGTGGGGGAGCTTGTTGACGGTCACTAACACCTATTTTGACAATCAATATTCCACCCAAAAGCATGATAAAGTGAGGTAAAACATCATCACATGTGCTGAGTTTTATTTATAATTCATCACTTGTACTTATAGAATTATTTGTATGCAGGAATTATAGCAAAATTTGTGCAAAATGGTGAAGAAAATGGACAAAGGAGGCAAGTGGACATGATAGGGGGCCTTGGGCCCACTTGCCCATGCCAGCCGACCACACAAGGGCACCGCCCGGTGCCCCACCTGCTCCTGCCACATCACTGATCCATGGGAGAGGTCCTCCAAGGCTTCTCCACCACTGATCTTAAGTTGGTCAACATCAAAGGCTCAAATGAAGCATCACATGGATCGCTGATGTGTCATGGCAACATAACCAACGTGACAAACATCTACAACCATCCACACCCACTCATGACATATGGGCCAAGCTTCTAGAAGAAGGATGGAGGCCCCACCTATCATAGGGGGGCTGACCGGTGGCACCTCCCATCGCCTGACACCCCTCAGTGGCTCCACTGCCATTTGCATGCCTCCATGCAAAGAAGCACATGCTCGATTATCTTTCACCCTTGATTATATGACGGTTTGATCCAATGGAGGAGGATGGAGAGCACGTGGATCGCTGACGTGGCGATGGAGTAGCCCTACTCCACCTCAAGCTATAAATAGGACCCCTCTCCCTCATTTGTAAATGCACCATCTCATTCCATCATTCCAAGTGAGAGTAGTAGCTAGGCGAATCTCTATTGCTCTACTACTTAGAAGTAGAAGATAGGGAGAGAGTGAGGAGAAGCTTGCGGAGAAGCTGAGGCTATCAACATCCTCTCCACTTGTGCTTTGGCGGATGAAGCTCTTCTTCGAGTGAAGTCCGACATCTTCTGTGTAGTAACTCTGCTCTTTTGCATTATTTAAGTTTTATTTATATTATTGTGTTTACTAGTTTCACCACTTGGTTAGAGTGCTCTAGTCTCATTTCATCGTGTATAGGATTAGAGTAGTTAGTCTATAGATTAAGCATGGTGCTTAGGCTATAGCTTGCCTGTGTTTACGACTAGGCCTCTAGATAGATCGTGGTAGGTGGCAGGTGGTGACAGCCCTGTCCATCCTCTGTATTCCACCACGATAGGTCTAGTTATTAAATCATAGGGTTCGTGGCATACCTTGTCCTCCTGGTTGCTAGGTAGGCTATAACCCGAAGCAAACAACCATGATATAGTATTCCTTAGTCTTGCCTTAGTTCAGAGAAACCACATATATCCTCTCTACCCATTATTTTACCCTTGTTTTATCCTTGGATAAACTTAGTTCTTAGTCTAGTTCACTTCGCGTTCCCCGTGGAAATACGATACCTTGTAATACTCCTAGGTCAAAGCTACATTGACATCCGTGTGCTTGTGGATTTATCTGTTCGCCATATCTAGTGTCAACAAGCACCACCCTCAACTGCAGCAGATGGCATGATGGTACACCTCAAGATCTCATGGAGTACCTTGGGAATCCTCATACCACCCTTTGGACCAAACACGGAAGCTTCTTGACAGTAAAGTTTAGGCATTTCACCTGCCAGCAACATGGGAAGACTGGTGACCAACTTGCCCTTCTTTATCCTGCGATAGTCCAATCCCACCGCAGTAGCAAGATCCTTGAAGGTGGCTTCGAACCTGCAAGTGCCCGTCATCCACGCCAACTTCTCATTCTCAACATGGACCTCCAAGGCAGCATAAAACTAACGAATCACAGTCTCATTCTAGCCATGATGAAACCCAAACACTTTCTTCCAACCCATGGCCTTGAGCTTCACCACCAAGCCAGTCAACTGAGCAGGAGTCTGTAGATAGGCCTAGCACAACCATTGTTGATCCGAGTGCATCGGCCTAATGTCAATGCCCCCTTGATACATCTGGTACTAGACACATGTGTGGAAGAAAGGAGATGGTGAGTCTCCGACCTGCTCGAACTGCCTCCATAGCGTAGCCCTGCTAAAGCCAATAGTCGTCCAACCGAAGCATTCCTCTGGTATAGCTGCCACATCCATGGGGAAGGTCCCCTCGGACTTAGACTCCTCAGCAGGTGTATCATAAGACATCACCTCCAACAACTTGTCCTCCCACAGGTTAGAATCCATGGCAGACTTGCAACATGAAGGAAGGGAAATTCAAGATTCATGGAGAAATTGGATTAACATGAATATGAAAGGAATAGTACCCCCCCAAATTATGTTGAGAGATGGACTGCAATTGGAAAGGCTACTTGTGGAGTAGTAAGCAGGTAAAATGAATGGAATACTGAAACATGTAGTCAAGAAGTCAGAACACCCTTTGGAACCAAGTCGAAGCCAAAATAGCAAGCACAATTATAGGAATGGAGTAACAGTGCAGCCTAGGGCTTGTATATAGGCCCTACTCTATGCATGATAAGTATCTAAAGGCTTGGATAACCTTTGGAATAAAATTAGAACTAAATTTAGCACTAGACAGACATGGACGGAGTGTCCATCATAGCCCACGAACCAACCGTTAGCACCTCTGTAGGCAGAAGTGGTTGCACCTAGGAACAGTCTACCCACACCGAAATATTCCACCAAGACCCACGGACCACCCGATAGGTTATACGCCAACAGTATTGACCCAGATAGACAACTGTAGAAGATGATAGAACCCTCCGATGCCTCATTGAAGTATTCTGCCAACTCATTAGGTGAGTACAAAGCAAAGAAGAACAAACCCAGTAGCGAAGCGTCCGCAACACCCATGGACCATCCTCCACTATCATAGACATCATGACCTCTATGACGATGATAGGAATCTTAAATCCTCGAGCACCCAACCAATCAAGCAGTGCAACTATGTCCAAATCAAGACCAATATGCTCCTATGCATGTCCTACCAAGTCCCCAAGATGATTTGACCTTAACCCTAGCCGAGCAACGGAGTAAAAGGCCCTAATCGGGAATGAATTAAGGAGTAAAGCTAAAAGGGAAGAGAATCAAGGATATTACATATCGCTCATGATGGAAGCGCACGTGGAAGCCCTAGAGACCATGAACGGAAGTCACCCAAAGCACGTGCACGGTGACAGCGGCAGCATAGGAGTCAATAGCAACGATAGTTGCTAAAACTGGAAAGGATTGAATCCCATTAGTCATTGCCGGTCTATTTATAGATCAAGATTCAACAAAGAGTCCGATGGATGCGGTGGACCATCCACTAGATTGGATAACTGAACGACCTAAGTTAACTGCTAGAACCCGAAGCCTTCGAGTAGACCAAAAAGTGGACTAGACTATCCGCTAGAAGACAGAGAGTGTTCAAAAACTTTGTTTCCCAAAATTCGAGATAGCAACCAAAGTTCTAAACTTGGAATTATGCCAAAATAAGATAAAGAAGCCCCTGAGAATAGGATGCCACCATCACTAGAAGGTTGGATAAAGTAACCCTCCATTCCTCATGCGACCCTAGAGAGGAAAAGGTCGGTGGAACACAAAGAGGTGTACATTTACAGTGCATACCTGGAAACCCTGAACTTTCCCAAGTGCAGTACCCAATAGTACCTTAGGAAAGCTCGAGGATGAGCTTTTTATAGGGAGGGGAGGATTGTAACGACCTAAAACCTGTTACACACTGGGCATTCATTTTGACTATCAAGGGAAAATCACCTACCAAGTCACTCTGAAGATTTCTAATGAAATATGAGAGATAAGACATCAAGCACCCTATGCGAACCTCAGATAACCATGGTCAGGCTCACACCTAGAGCAATGGAAGGAAACTTGATTGGATTAGAGTTCATTCTATTGACATCATCAACACCAACTTAGTCCCAAGAAGTTACTTGAGAACAATGCAATGGTCATCAACAATCAACCGTCCAATGACTTAGTCAATTCAGCAAAGTTAGAGACTGTCGGATCATCCGACAATACCACGGACCATCCGACAGATCGCAGTGCAGCAGCAGTAAGTGGGAAATGAGTTGTTTGGCACTTAAATGGGTGGGACCCACATGTCAGCACGAATGGGAAGAGATATTTCTCAGCTGAAGCCACTCTCTCTCACTCATCCTCTCATTTCAACATTCACTATCTCTCTCTAACTCACTCAAGAAGATGTAAGAACCCTAGAGGCTAGAGAGGGAAGAGATTGGAGGAAGGATTGAGGATGATAGAGGAGAGGAAGAAGGGAAGCACCAGCAGTAGCCTTGGACACCCTTCACCCGTCAACCTCTTCACGGCAAGCTCAAGAAGAACCATCCTCTTTTCTTGGATTCTTCACCCAATGATCTAATCCATGGATGTTGATGCAAGATGGAAGACTCCTTGCTGGTGGTAGTTCCTGAAAGCATCTAAGCCCCTACTTGGGTTTTGGTGATTAATGATGACACGAGATTACTGTGACTAACATGTGGTTTGCAGAGGCAACTTCAGTTAGGTCATGGTAATGATGATTGTTTGGGCAATTATGGTTTTCATGCCCCTATCGATGGAAATCATTTTGGTTTTCAAAGGTTGGACGATAAGGTTAAGGACAGACTAGTTCTAAGTGTCGTTTGGTGTTGGAGAGACACTTAGAGTAGTTTAGGACTTTGTTTCTCATTTGGCCATAATATTAAGGTGTATGAACTAGTAGCTTGACCTAGTTGAGTCTAATGGGTTAGGTGTGGTGCACACTTGTCAAACTTAGCATTAGCTAGCTCAAGAATAGCCCAAAGATAAATTGGAGTCAACCTCATTCACAAAGGATTTTGAATTAGAAGTGAATGGAGGGTCAAATGTTGACCAGACACTATTTTCGTGATGATCGGACTCACAGGTGCTACGTCTAGTCAGTGATTAGCGCGCACAACAGAAGTTGAGGAGCAATCGGACGCTGCACAGTGATTGGAACCGGACGCACCTCTAGTTGTATCTATAGCAATAGGGCCTCACTGTCAGGGAGGAGCAGATGTTGAACAGTAAACGACTAGACGCCGAGTTTGCAGCATCAAGTCAACATCAAAGAGGGTCCAGAGACCAAAATTCCTGACCGAACACATCCGGTGGATGTTGACCGGACGCTAGCCAGCATTAGGTCACTCCAATAGCCTTCCCTAATAGGCTGACACCACATAGCCATTGGCTACTGACCGGACGCGTCCGGTCACTTCGACCGGTGCGTCCGGTTACCCCGAAAACTACTGAGTTGGACAATAACGGTTATGTTTTAAAGTAGGGAGTATATATACTTCTCCTGCTCATCCAACTTAGCTCTCTTGCCCATTTGTTCAGCTGAGAAACACCTTTGAAGTGCAAGGGAGAGCAAGGGCCTAGTGGGGTGATTGAGATTTGATAATCCAAGATTAAGGACCTCATTAGTGCATAGGGAGTAGCAAGTGTGCATCCACCTTTCTCATTAGGCTTGTCTTGGTCAAGTGAGAGTTTGTACTTATTACTCTTAGTGATCGCCATCACCTAGATGGCTCGGTAGTGATTGGAGGCTTGGTGATCATCCGGCGGAGCTTGTGGATGACCCAAGTCATGGTGTGAGAGGTTGTGGGCGATTTACCGCGATGGAGTGTTAAAGAATCAGCCTATAGAGAGCACTTGATCCTTGTGCTAATCAAGGGGAGCTACACCCTTGCGCGGGTGCTCCAATGAGGACTAGTGGGGAGTGGCGACTCTCCGATACCACAGAAAAACATCACCGTGTTCCTCTCTTTCTCTTTATTTTGAGCATTTATATTTGAGCAATTCAATTCATGTCTTTACATTCTTAGAATTGCCATGCTAGAGTAGGATTGGAACCTAGGGTGCAAAACTTTTGTGCGGTACAACAATAGAAATACTTCTAGGCACAAGGGGGTGAAATGGGCTAAGTGTAGGGCTTAATTATTGAAAGAAATTTAGAATTAGCCCAATTCATCTCCCTCTTGGGCATCTTGATCCTTTTAATTGGTATCGAAGCCTCGTGCTCCTTAAATTAGGCTTAACCGCCTAGAGCAAGATGTCCCATGGGGATGGACCCCCTCCCGTCTTTGAGGGAGATGATTTTCCTTATTGGAAAATTCGCATGGAGGCGTACCTAGAGGCTTTAGATGTTGGAGTGCTTAGAGCTGCCTCACAAGGTTTCCCAACACCTATGGATCCTGCTAACCTTCAAGGTGATGAGGTTCACTATGAGAAGTGGAATTCAAAGGCTAAGATGCCCATTCACTATGGTTGAACATTTGTATGCTCCATGAGGGAACCAAGAGTGAGCGTGAGGAACACTATCACCTTGTTATGAACAAGCTTAATTCATTTAAAATGCTTCTAAGTGAAAGTGCTAATGAAATGTATTCACGCTTGAATGTTCTTGTAGAGGAGGTCACTCACTCAAATGCAACCATCTGATGTTGTGAGAAAGATCTTGAGTGTCCTCCCCATTGACAAGTATGGGCATATTGTGATAGTGCTTTATCAAGGTGATCTTTCCACCGCTACGCCAACTCAAATATTAGGGAAGATCAATGCACATGAGATGTACATGCACATCACTCCACAAGATGGCTTTTCTTCCACGAAGAAGAAAGATTTGGCATTCAAGGCAAGCCAAGAGAAGAGGGGCAAAGCAAAAGTTGATCATGATAGCTCAAGTGATGATGAGATTGATGATGCAAGACTTACTCTCATGGTGAGAAGAACCACCAAGATGCTCAAGAAGCTAAACAAGAATGGTGTCAAGTGTGATGGCAAGAAGAAGAAATTCTTCACTAGTAGTAGAAGGAAGCCCATCTCCGAAATGGATTGCTACAATTGTGGAGATCTTGGTCATCTAGCCCATCAATGCCCTAAACCCAAGAAAGACAAGTACAAGAAAAAGTACAAGGGCAAGAAAGATGACTCAAGTGATGATGATGAGAAGAAGAAGAACAAGCCATACAATAAGAAAGATGGCAAGAAGAAGGAATTTCATAAGAAGAAGAAGAATGGCAAGGTCTATATTGTTGGTGATTGGCTCATGGACATTGAATCATCAAATGGCTCATCCGATGATGAAATTGAAAATGAGAAGGAGAAGGTGGCCGCTCTTGTGATTGGCTCTTCACTATCTTCACTGACACCGCCGTCACCATCCTCTACACATCTATGCCTCATGGCCAAGGGTGAATGAAAGGTACCAAATGATGATGATAGTAATGGTGATGACAATGCTAGTGATGATGAAAATGGTAGTGATAGTGATGAAGAATTTGAATCACCTTCTTATGATGATCTTGTCAAATTGTTAAACCAATACATTAAAATCATTAGAAAGACAAGAGCAAAAAATGAGAACCTAGAACTTAAGAATGACTCACTCTTAGCAAAGTAGGACATAGCCGAAAAAGCTAGTGATGAGCTTAGAGAAGAAAATAAAATTTTGTCATCCAAACTCAAGGAGCTCGAAACTTCAAAAAGGGAGCTTAGAGAAAAACATGATAAACTTGAGGAGATATACAATGAGCTCACCACTAGTTACAACTTGCTAAAAGAAGAGTACACCAATCTCAAGATTAACCATGACAATCTTATTCTTTCTCATGAGTTATTGTCCAATGAGCCGCATGATGCTACTAACAATGTTGCTAGGATTGATATAGCTACATCATGTGATGACTTGATTGTTGAGACCATTGAGCAAGGTTCTAGTATCAAAGGCAATAAGGTGGTTGAGTCCGACAACCATGATGATTATGTCAAGCTCAAGAATGAAAATGAAAAGCTCAAGAAGAATCTTGAAAAACTATCAACCGCAAACACAATAGTGATAGAGAATCTTGACAATGATCATGATATGGCTCTTGAGAATGAGATACTTAGAGAAGAGAATAAGAGACTCAAGATAGAGAAGAATCATGATGAACTTAGATAAGAAAACATGAAACTCAAGTTGGAGAAAGAACATCTCAAGACCGGTTTGAGCAAGTTCACAAGAGGCCAATATCTCTAAAGTGAGCTACTTATGAACACCGTGATGAAGATGGATAGAAGTGGTATTGGGTTCTTGGCGGAAGAAAGCTCAAGCTCAACATAAACAACAATACAAGTCAAAGCCTAAGCCAAAGAGATGCTTTGAGTGTGGACAAGAAGGTCACTTTGCTCATGAGTGTGAAACTCCACCACCACAACCCTTGCCCAAGCATGCTAGTCCCTTTGCCTTCAATGCTCACTACATGCTTAGAAAAGATTCTAGCAGAAAGATGAAAGTCATGTTCTTAGGTCCACCCAACAAGAATAGGCCTAAGCAAATTTGGGTTGCTAAGTCTCTAGTTGAGAAAGTGAAGGGTCCTCATCAAGTTTGGGTCCCTAAACAACAAGCTTGATCTCTTCTATGTGTAGGTGAACTATAAGACCGGTGGAAGTCATTGGGTTATTGATAGTGGTTGCACTCCACATATGACCGGTGATCCTCGTATGTTCACCTTACTAGATGAAGAAGTAGATGGTCAAGAAAGGATTACTTTTGGTGACAATTCAAAGGGCAAAGTACAAGGGTTGGGCAAAGTTGCAATATCAAATGATCACTCAATATCAAATGTGTTATATGTTGCTTCATTGAGTTTTAACTTGCTATCCGTTGGTCAATTGTGTGATCTTGGTTTTCAATGTTTGTTCACCGAGAAGAAAGTGGTTGTGTCAAAGAAAGATGATGATCAAGTTATATTCAAGGGCTTTAGATACAACAATCTATATCTAGTGGACTTCACCTCCGAAGATGCAAACTTAAAGATATGCTTATTCACCAAAACATCACTTGGGTGGCTTTGGCATAGAAGACTTGCACATGTTGGGATGAGTTCATTCAAGATGTTAATGAAAAATAAATTGGTGAGAGGTTTAAGGATGTGAAATTTGAGAAGGATAAGTTTTGTAGTGCATGTCAAGCCGGCAAGCAAGTTGCAAACACTCATCCAACCAAAGGTTACATGTCAACAACAAGAGTGTTAGAGCTTCTCCACATGGATCTATTTGGACCAACAACTTACAAGAGTTTAGGAGGCAACCTCTATTATCTTGTGATTGTTGATGACTACTCCAGATACACTTGGGTGTTCTTCCTTCATGACAAGACCGAAGTGGCCACATGTTTCAAGAAGTTTGCCAAGAGAGCACAAAATAAATTTGAAGTGAAACTCAAGAAGATAAGAAGCGACAATGGGAAAGAATTTGATAACACAAACATTGAAGCATATTGTGATGAAATTGGGATCAAGCATGAGGTCTCTGCAACCTACACTCCTCAACAAAAGTGGTGTAGTAGAGAGAAAGAACCGGACACTAATCACCCTTGCAAGAACAATGCTTGATGAGTACAATACACCGCAAGATCTATGGGTGGAAGCCATCAAGACCGCATGCTATGCATCCAACCACCTATTTCTCCAAAAGTTTCTTGGTAAGACCCCTTATGAGTTGCTCAATGGGAAGAAGCCGGACGTCTAATTCTTTTGGGTGTTTGGTAACAAATGCTACATCTACAAGAAGCGGCAACACCTAGGGAAGTTCCAAAGACATTGTGATATTGGTTTTCTTGTTGGTTACTCATCAAAGTCCAAAGCATTTCGAGTATTTAATCATGCCACCGGTTTGGTTGAAGAAACATATGATGTAGAATTTGATGAATCTAACGGCTCCCAAGGAGCACATGAGAATCTTGATGATGTAGGTGATGAACCATTGAGGGAGGCCATGAAGAACATTATGGTTGGAGACATCAAGCCTAAAGATGATGTTCAAGTGATTGATCTAACATCTTCATCAAATGTGCCATAAGATGATGATAAAGATGGAAGAGTAGAAAATGAAGATACTCATGCCTCTCATGACCAAATGGTGGCACAAGCTCAAGATGTTGATGCTCCACAACCTCCTCCTCAAATGGTTGATAGAAGAAATTCTCCTATACTCCAAGCACATCCACAAGATCCCATCATAGGAAGTCCTTCAAAGGGTGTAATGACTCGCTCACAAAAACTTGCTTCTTTTATTGTACATCACTCGTTTGTTTCCCGCATTGAGCCTAAGAATGTAGAAGAAGCTCTCCAAGATCCAGATTAGATAGATGCCATGCATGAAGAATTGAACAACTTCACCCGCAATGAAGTGGATGTTCCACAACAAGCAAGATGATCAAGGCATCGTTGTGAGGAATAAGGCAAGGCTAGTTGCAAAGGGGTTCTCTCAAGTTGAAGGGTTGGATTTTGGAGAGACCTTTGCACCATTTGCAAGACTTGAAGCCATTCGTATCCTTCTTGCATATGCATCTCATCATGAAATGAAATTATATCAAATGAATGTTAATAGTGCATTTTTAAATGGCTTCATAAATGAACTAGTCTATGTTGATCAACCTCCTGGGTTTGAAGACCCTAGATATCCTAATCATGTTTTTAGGTTGTCCAAGGCGCTATATGGGCTAAAGCAAGTCCCTAGAGCTTGGTATGAGCGTCTTTGGGATTTCCTCATTGAAAAGGGCTTTACCATTGGGAAGGTCAACACCACACTATTCACCAAGAAGCTTGATGGACAAATCTTCATTTGTCAAGTATATGTTGATGATATCATATTTGGCTCATCAAATGAAGACTATTGCAAAGAGTGTCTTGATTGGCTTACATTCATCCATTTTGAACCTCTTGAGAAGATCCTTAGTATACTTTTCTTGAGAGATGAAAATCCCTTCAGTCATTTGCTTGACTTGAAAGCCAAGAAAGAATGTAAGCTCTTCAATCATAGACATCTCAAACTCCTTTGACATCAATTCACCAAACCAATGCAATCTAATGGACATCTCGACCTAGATGAGGGAGGTAAATCGGTTGATCAAACTCTCTACCATTCTATGATTGGTAGCTTGTTATATTTGACCGCATCTAGGCCCGACATCATGTTTAGTGTGTGTATGTGTGCTAGATTTCAAGCTAATCCTAAGGAGGCTCACTTGGTTGCTATTAAAAGAATCCTTAGGTACCTTAAGAACACACCAAGCATTGGTCTTTGGTATCCCAAAGGAGCTAGATTCTAACTAGTTGGCTATTCTGATTCGGATTATGCCAGTTGCAAAATTGATAGAAAAAACACATCCGGAGGGTGCCATTTGCTTGGTAGATCACTAGTGTCTTGGACCTCTAAGAAGCAAAATAGTGTGGCCTTGTCCATCGCCGAGGTGGAGTACATTGCCACGGGTGCTTGTTATGCATAAATCCTTTTCATGAAGCAAACTCTTCTAGACTATGGCGTAGTTCTAGAAAAGGTACCTCTTTTGTGTGACAATGAGAGCACGGTAAAACTTACTAATAACCCAGTTCAACACTCTCGCACCAAGCACATAGATATCCATCATCACTTTCTTAAAGATCATGTTGCTAAAAATGATATATCACTAGAAGGTGTAAGGACCGAGGATTAATTGACGGATATCTTCACAAAACCGCTAGATGAGGCTACTTTTTGTCGGTTGAGGAATGAGCTCAATGTGCTTGACCTAAGTAACTTTACTAAAAAATGAGCTTGTGTTGTCCCTTGCATTGCATTGTAATATAAAACATGTTTAAGTTTTAGTAATGCACTTAGGGCTTATCTAACATGGTTAAGATAACCGCTGAAAAGTGTGTGAAAAAGCTTAACCTTGGATCAAACTTGACAAGCAACTAGATTTTCTTTCAAGTATTGCATTACATATGCATGTGTGTTGGTTTGTCGTTTCTTTTTGGTTATCTTTTGAACATTCGCTGTGTTCATCAATAAATAGGGAGAGCATTTGAACCTCCTATTGGTTATAAACCCTATTGAGTTGCCACATGTTGCTCCTCGACTCTCTTGTTTCCTAATTTTCTAGAAAGAACTATAGCCAAATGCAAATTATTTTGAAAAAAATTGAGGGTTTGAGAGAGGTCTCTCATATCTATCCTAATTGGTGTTTATTTGGGTCTTATTAGAGTTGGGACTTGATTGGGAGAAAGCATCGCAGAGAAAGGAGAAAAACTATAGCAGAAGAGGGACCGGACGCAGGGACTGGACTCACCCTTTGTAGCGTCCGGTCAGTACATTAGGAGAAGATGCAGTTGCTGAAGAAAGACCGGACGATGAATAGTGTTCCACACATGTCCGGTGACAACTTGACTCCGCGTCCGGTTAGCGCGAGTTGGATCACATAATTGACCAGACTCAGCTTTGCGTACGGTCATGAGAAATCAGACGTGTCCGATCATAGTTTGTGACTTTTTGGTCCTTTCTATACTCGATCGGACTCTGGGGCTGCAACATCAGGTCATTTTCATCAGTGCGTTCGGTCACAACAGTGCTCGCATGATCTGTTTCAAAACCTGACTGATGCGTGGGGCCCACCCTCTTCTTTCTGTCTTGACCGTGCCAGTTCTCTTTGCTCCGTACATCACGCCACCGCTGCTATAACCCTAACCGCCGTAGCCATTGCACCTCTCCAGCCATTATGCCCTCTCTGGCCGCTGCGTTTCCCCCGCCGCGCCTGCGCCGCTGCTCCCACACGCCGCGCCTGCACTCATCGTGCATGTGGCTGTGCTGCTCTGGCCACCATTCCACCCATCGCCGCTCACGCAACCCTAACTACCGGATTTGCCACTCCGGCCACTGCATGCCATCACTAGCTCATCTACGCGCCCACGCGCAGCACCTCCATCGTGGCCACCCATTCACCCCACGCTCGCGCCACCCTCACGCCCATGTTCTGTCATGTTTGTGCTTACCGTGATGATGGTAGTCGCCACCGCCTCTAGGATCTACTACCACTACCGACCACGGTAACTCAGTGCTCGTGTTCTCGGCATTCGGAGCTCTGTGTCTGGCGTTTCCTCAGTTCACTACCGGTTTCTCTAGGATCCCTTGCCATGATTGTGTGGTGCCCCGACATGCTCAGTTCTCACCTTTTCATAGGTCCCGGCAATGATCTAAGGTAGCGAGTCATCTCCTCTTTTCTTATCTTATTGCTTGCTTCTTCTAAGGACCATCGCTTCTCTAGAATATATAATGCTTATATACATCCTTCCATTCTATCTTGTGCAGCGAGTTGGGCAGTGAGGCAGTGGAAGTTGAGCGGTGATAGATAAACTCGAGGCCAAGCCCGCGAGTAAGGATTGAGGTCAAGCCTCAGGAAGTGTCAGTTGGGAAGTGATTCTCAGTGCTAGGGGGAGTCAGTGACAATTGTCCTTTGTCAGTGGCAGTGGTCCTTTGCTCGTCAGTTGTGTTCTTTGCAATGTTAGTTATGGCTTGTTGCAAGAATGTCGAGGATGGCCCTGCAATGATGAGAGGCGTCTACCTCACTTGACAGAGTAGGAAAAGGGAAAGGGGCCAAAGAAGACCACTACAAAGAAAAAGCACAAGAGAGGTGACATAGAGGTAGAGAGAGCAGCAGTAGTGGCCGCTGCCACACAACATGCTGAGAGAGGTGGCAGAGGTAGTGGTATTCATATTGGCGATCAATTGTCA
The DNA here is from genome assembly GCF_019320115.1 of Miscanthus floridulus. Lineage (NCBI taxonomy): Eukaryota > Viridiplantae > Streptophyta > Magnoliopsida > Poales > Poaceae > Miscanthus > Miscanthus floridulus. The sequence continues at coordinate 9,432 of NW_027096772.1, read as the reverse complement.
CCAGCTCAAAGGACCGTAGTCCAGCAGGTTGAGGCTAGTCTTGGTAGTCCACATGGTACTATCATGCTTGGAGGTTGGCGTATATCTCTGGAAGATGCACCAGAGGATGCTCGGGTGGAGGAGATTGAGCCTTAGGAGGTGACCAAGCAGCACCTAGAGCAGGCAGAGCACCCAGCACAGGCAGAGCAGCCATGGCTTCCACATTACAGTCATACTCGCACCCAGGTGTCACCGAGGCCTAAGACACAGAGATGTGGTTCTCGTCCACCTCCCAGACCATAGGGTCCGCCTCCAGTGGTACACTTAGACTTGTGGGTAGCCATAGCTAAACAGGTGCAACGGCTCTATTTTGTGGAGTTTGAGCAGTGGTTTCCACCGAGGTGGGATGAGCGTGCTTCAGAGCAGTTCTACATAGTGCTACAGGAGGACTTCTACAATGACTACCTCAACAGTGGTGTGGCATTTAGATCTCAGAGAGTATGCTCCTTAGAGGCTATAGTTGTAGTTGTAGGAGAGCGAATCCATCCCCACCTCAGCTACCTACCAAGTTTGGTAGATCTTTTTGGATAAACTAGTCGATACATTCTATCATGGGTTAGAGAGTTCTCTACTTCTTTGTGGATTGACCTAAGGCACGGGTACATTAACTTTGCCTTTAGAAGCCGTGACTACAGGCTACAGAGCTCGAGGGCTAGAGAGATATTGAGGATTCCAAAGTCTCCTGTTTGGATTCACGAGATCTGTTATGGAGAGACAGAGCCACTGAGATGCCCTCACGGTGGACTGGTACCACCCACAAACTTGGTCAAAGCTTGCTTCACTAATTCGTTTGGAGAGAGATCGATCCGCACACTGTGTGACTTTACACCTATAGCTCGTATCCTTGATGCAGTCATGAGGAGGTCTTTGCTCCTGAGGAGTGGCTATTGTGAGGGGTTGACATGTATTCAGCTTTGGCTAGTCCACCACTTGATCTCTCAGACTGTATTTGATATTTGGGATGTTATGCTCTCAAATATGGAGGACACCTTAGCAGAGGGTTTCAGAGGCCATAATCAGTTGCCATATGCTCATCGGATCACATTTCTTATCTTACAAGTAGTTTCATAGATGTCCCCAGAGACAGTGGCTGAGTGTTGTGGTGCTCCTACAAAGTTCCCATAGTATGACATGAGCTAGCTATTACGTCATAGTTGTGGGAGGACTCCTAGCTAGCCAAGCCATATACTAGAGGTGCTAGAGACTGTAGCTGAGCAGGACGAGGCCATTAGGGCCATTACTGAGACCAAGTTAGAGCATCTAGAGGCACAACATGATGACATGGTCGAGAGCGACCTGACTTATAGCTTAGAGGAGGACTACCAGCCCATCCCGCATATGCCACCACGTGCACACGACAGAGAGGCCGGTGGCTCCAGCTCAACTCCACCATAGCCACAGCCGTCGTAGACAGACCCCGTCTTGCTAGCTATACTTGAGCTCACGTGGTAGGACTAGGCTCATCATGCACATGAGACAACATCTGCCATTGCTCAGGTGTAGGCACATCAGGATCAGTTCCAGCAGTAGCAGTATAGCCATGCAGCAGCAGTAGCTAGTCATTCAGTAGCAGCTTCTTGGATTCATGCAGCATGTCTTTTTGGCTATAGGGATTGCTCCTCACTAGCCCACATTAGAGCTTGGTCAGCCTGCTACTACTACCCTAGTGACTCCAGCTATACAACCTAGTGGGCTTCAGAGTCAGGGACAGTCGGCTGCACAGTTTGCCTCACCTATCGAGTAGGTGTCTTAGTGGTTTGCTTCACCAGGGACTGAGCAGGCTTAGCACTTCAGTCCTATAGTCACGGGCTTCACTCCTACTCAGTCCACGTCAGTGCTAGTGATGGACACCCCTATCTCTAGGTGTCTGGGTGCTACTTTTAGTGAGCTCACAGGACATCCTACCCCGACTGAGTTATGAGTCCTTGCTCCTACCACAGCCGCTCCGGTCACAAGGACTACTGAGACAATCCCATCCTCTGTTGCTTTGTCCGAGCCGCCTCTAACAGTCACTCCCACCCTTGAGGTTTCAGCGACAGCGACAATGGCAGTTGTGGCTCCACTTCCTCCAATGACATTTTCTAAGCCATAGGGTCAGGCTACTACCACAACTTTAGCGTTACCATAGGCCAACCCAGCTATCGAGTCCACCGAGCAGACCCAGACCGCTTCATCTCCACTTCTAGTGACAGAGGGTCTGACCGCTCAGAGTTTAGGGTCCGAGGATGATGTAGCTCATTTTTAGATCTCTCACTGCACCTCAGCGCCCGACTTGTCCGCTTCTACCCCGCCGTCTGACCCTTAGGTTTTGGTGCTTGATGCCAAAGGGGGAGAGGGAGCGAGTATGTTAGATTTAGGGGGAGCTTGTGAGATGGACTTGATCTTTTGTGTGTGATACTTCATGCGTTCACGTTTACTTTCATGCATTGTGTTATATGTGATATATGTGTGATTGTGAAACTTATGTGACATGTGTGCTCTCTACTTTGATATATATGTCATGTCACTTTTGTTATGCTCATTTGCTTTGCTACCACGTTTTACACCGATACAAATGAGCTTTACTTTGTGTACTCATACATATTTCATATCTTGTGAGTACATTGCGTTGGCTTGGATCATATAAGCATGCCGAACCCCTTTTGTTCTTATTGTCAATTGCTTATATGAACCAAGCATGTTGAAAACCTCACTCATCTCTTATACATACTCGAGGTTGTGTTGTCATCAATACCAAAAAGGGGAGATTGAAAGCATCTAGGCCCCTTGTTGGGTTTCAATGATTAATGACGACACGAGATTACTGTGACTAACGTGTGTTTTACAGAGGCAACTTGAGTTAGGTCATGGTAATGATGATTGTTTGGGCAATTATGGTTTTCATGCCCCTATCGATGGAAATTGTTTTGGTTTTCAAAGGTTGGATGAAAAGGTTAAGGACGGACTAGTTCTAAGTGGCGTTTGGTATTGGAGAGACACTTAGAGTAGTTTAGGACTTTGTTTTTTATTTGGCCATACTATTAAGGGGGGTATGAACTAGTAGCTTGACCTAGATGAGTCTAATGAGTTAGGTGTGGTGCACACTTGTCAAACTTAGCACTAGGTAGCTCAGGAATAACCCAAAGATAAATTGGAGTCAACCTCATTCACAAAGGATTTTGAATTAGAAGTAAATGGAGGGTCAAATGTTGACCAGACATTGTTTTAGTGATGACTGGACTCATAGGTGTTGCGTCCAGTCAGTGATCAGCGTGCACAGCAGAAGCCGAGGATCGATCGGACGCTGCACAGTGATTGGAACCGGACGCGCCTCTAGTCATATCTCTAGCAGTAGGGCCTCACTAGCAGGGAGGACTAGACGTTGAATAGTAAACGACGTGACGCCGAGTTTGCAGCGTTAAGTCAACATCAGAGAGGGTCCAGAGACCAAAATTCCTGACCGGACGTGTCCGGTGGATGTTGACCAGACACTGGCTAGCATTAGGTCACTCCAACAACCTTCCTAATAGACTGACTCCACGTAGCCATTGGCTACTGACCGAACGCATCCGGTCACTTCAACTGGTGCGTCCGGTCACCCCGAAAACTACCGAGTTGGACAATAACGGTTATGTTTTAAAGTAGGGAGTATATATACTTCTCCTGCTCGTCCAACTTAGCTCTCTTGCCCATTTGTTCAGCTGAGAAACACCTTTGGAGTGCAAGGGAGAGCAAGAGCCTAGTGGGGTGATTGAGATTTGATAATTTATGATTAAGGACGTCATTAGTGCATAGGGAGTAGCAAGTGTGCATCCACCTTTCTCATTAGGCTTGTCTTGGTCAAGTCAGAGTTTGTTCTTGTTACTCTTGGTGATCGCCATCACCTAGATGGCTCGGTGGTGATTGGAAGCTTGGTGATCATCCGGCGGAGCTTGTGGATGACCCAAGTCATGGTGTGAGTGGTTAGTGGGCGATTCACCGCAATGGAGTGTCAAAGAATCAGCTCATAGAGAGCACTTGATCCTTGCGTGGATTCAAGGGGGAGCTACACCCTTGCAGCGGGTGCTCCAACGAGGACTAGTGGAGAGTGGCGACTCTCCAGAATACCTCGAAAAAAACATCGCTGCATTCCTCTCTTTCTCTTTACTTTGAGCATTTACATTTGAGCAATTCAATTCATGTCTTTACATTCTTAGAATTGCCATGCTAGAGTAGGATTGGAACCTAGGGTGCAAAACTTTTGTGCGGTAGAACAATAGAAACACTTCTCGGCACAAGGGGGTGAATGGGCTCAGTGTAGGGCTTAATTATTGAAAGAAATTTAGAATTAGCCCAATTCACCCCCCCTCTTGGCCATCTTGATCCTTTCAGTTCCAACATGAGTAAGTAAGCTAAAAAGCTCTTACCTAGTTCAATCATCCAATGAGTTCATGGATAATCCTTTGAACCATCTTTTTGTATGTGGCAAGAGAGAGTTCATATGGAGCCAAGCCAACTCGTGGATAAGAAGCAAGAGTAGAGAAGGTTTGGATCTTCAATCTTTTTGCTATGGACGCTCTCAGACCTTAGAGCTAAGGTTATTATCTTCATCTTATGGTTCATCCTCAAGTTCTTATATCTCTAAGTTAGATCCTAGCTTATAGCCACAATTAGTAAAACGAGCTTAAAACCTAGCTACCTTGAGCCTAGTGAGTCACCTAAACCATCCTAGAAATATCTTGCACATGCATAGATCACAGATGGGCACATCTAAGTTTGGAACCCAAGATCACCTAAGAGCAATAGGTTCTAGTCGACAGCTTGACTGAAGTGTTCGTCGAATCGATGGAGTGTCCGAGAACCTAGGAAAACTAGCCACCAGAACCTTATCTCCTGTTGACATGGACTACCAGAGTGTCCGCGATATCCCACGGAGTGTTCGTTGAATCATAATGACTTATAGCCAGTGAACCCAAGAGTACCAAGCCTACACCGGAGCGTCCGTCACTTATGGCGAAGCGCCCGATGATTTATAGAAGACAGTAACCCAGCAACTCGATACCTCCTAGTTCCTACCAGAGTGTCCATCACTTCTAACATAGTATCCAGTCAACCCAAGCAGAGTCCAACTAGAGCCAACTCACCACAAAACCCTAACCCTAATGGAGTGTCCGCCACCTAAGTCAGGAGTGTCCATCAAGTTAATAGGTAAGGATAAAGTTACCTAGTGAACTTACCGAAGAGGTCAACAATACTAGACTAAGCATAGTTACAAGTAAGGCAACAGGAGAGCCATAGGTAGAAGCCTCTACCCTAAGTCCCAAGCCTGAGTCTTGTTCCTAAGCCTCCCTCAGTTACCTTCAACCTCGACCTTTATTCTCTTTCAGGACCCAAGTAGGCGTAAGGAATGCGTGTGAGTTGTCATCTACAATCTCAGAGTCGTCGGCAAGATCAGGTAGGACACCCCACTACTATAAACCCTATTTTGGATACTTATCTAGTTTCATTATGAGTTATGCATTACATGAAGTTTGGGTTATTAATCTTGTTCACTCTACACTTAGAGTCACTCATTAATCCTAGTAGAAGCCTTTCACCTAAACAATGGGAATGGAAACGCTTAAATGCTTATTGCTTAGTTACCTAGCAACGATAGAAGTAGAGTATGAGAAGGAAACTCATTCTCGCGCGTGTAGGATGCTACACTGGGATAATTAATCACTAAAGCAATGAGGGTACAACTTGACTTACTTCACTAATCTAGCTAAGGCACAATAACACCAAAGGTCATAAACTTGGATACCACTTTGGTAACTTTGCTCATGCGAGGGGTAGGTCGTGGTGAGTGTGGGATCTCAAACGACATAGCTCGTGGAGCAGCTAAGGACCGTTTATTGGGATACATGAGTCCGAGTAACCACCCGTATAGACCACATGTCCGCGGATGGGGTCGACAAGCCAAGTAAATAATTGTGACCAGTTTATTCGTGAAACTGGCAAGGGGGTGGCGTCGGTCGGGAATGTCCGGGACATTGACCGGGCACCAGTCGAACCTTTCGTCGGATATTCGGGCCAGATTAGGGAAAGGTTGGAAGACGTGAGTCAACCCTTATGTTGTGCACAAGGTATGGAGGTTAGTCCCGTTCTTCCGTGTGGGTACAGTTGTACACCTCTGCAGAGTTTGAAAGCCTAAAGTTCCCTCGGGATGGAATCATTCGGTTGTTCCTACTTTCTATACCCATGGTAGCGTAACTGATGGAATGTGATGATAATATGGCGTATATTTGTTAATCACTCTTTTGAATAACATATCTTATCTCTTTAATGAATAATACCTTAAAATGGATCATGAGCATGTCATACTCTTAACGAATGTCATTGCTTTTCTGCAAATGTACAAATACCTATTAAATGCCCTTTGCATCCACCAAAAGTCTATATGTTGGAATTAAGTCTTGCGAGTATGAAATGTACTCAAGGCGTTGCCGCTAAGTTATTTTGCGGGTGTTGTTGTCCCGTGGATGTGAGGTAGTGCTCTATCCACCGCTGCATAGTAGACCTTGGATCGGGCGAATCCAAGATGACCGACGAGTTAACTACGATAAAAGTTCAAGCGAAACATCGAAGAGTTGAGCCTAGAAGGGAGAGAATTGAAACTGTACAAATCCTGTTAATTATGTATTTTCTGTAAGTATTATAATTTGGATAGTTAGTCATGATGTTGGATGTCATGTGTGTTGGTTTGTCACATGGGGCGTTTTGTGTCACTCGACCGTTACAAAGATCCTGAAGCTGCTGCGGTCAGCCGCGCGCGCGTCGAGTCGTGGCAGGCATTTGACCCGCCTCAGCAAAGAAGGATTAATCGCGACCTTTAGACCGAGGCGGATGTGATGCCCGCCTCGGTTAATGCAAAATGCCCGCCACGGTTAAGTTTTATGCAGTAGTGTAGCATTCAGCTATAGAACATTCAGGATCTCTCACCATACAGTAAAGATCATCATAAAGGATTTTTAGGGGAACCTCATGGATCCAGCAATCTTGCCAAAATTTATAATGTTGTCTATTCCCAATCTTGAAAATAGCACCCACTTAAATAGGTGTTTCACCTTGTATAAACCTTGCCAAAAATGTGAAGAGCCTTTGATTTTTGAGTTAAAAAAAACCCCGTCATCCAGATATTTGGCTTAGACGATCCTAAACCACAGCTCATTAGGTTCTTGAACGGTGTTCCAAATCCATTTCACAAGCAGGCACTCATTCATAATTTTAGTATTAATAATCCTAGACCTCCTTGGTCTTTAGGCCTACTAACCATTTCCAGCTTGGCCATATGATATCTAAACTTGTCTTCAGCCCCTTGCCAAAGAAATTTTGCTTTAATACTGTCCATTTTCTTATGAATCCCATCTTGCTTATAATAAAAGCCCATGCAATACAGAGGGATACTGCTCAGACAGGAGTTGGTCAGAATGTGCCTTCCCCCAGAGATTAGACACTTACTCTTCATGGGTCTAGTCTTTTAACCATCTTCTGAGTGAGGAAGAGAAAGCTAGGCCCCCATGTTTAGGTGTTTATCACTAATAGGAATCCCTAAGTATTTCAGAGGCAATTCACCCAAGGCACAATTCAATCTATTAGCCATCTCCTCCTTCTCCTGCTGTGACCCCAAAAACCACCACTTCACTCTTGTGAAATTTGACGTTGAGCCCAGTCAGCCACTCAAAGCAGTATAAGATAAGTTTCAGGTTTGTAAGAGATTGTGTAGACCCATCTACCATGATGACAGTGTCATCAACATATTGGATATGGATAATCCCTCTAGGGATAAGATGTTCAATAACTCCCTTTATGTGCCCCTTAGATTTAGCTTTATCTAACATCACTCCAAGGACATCAACTACTAAACTGAAGAGAAGAAGAGAAAGAGGATCCCTTTGCCTCAAACCTCTATAAGTACTAAAATAAGGACTTCTTTCGCCATTGACATTTATACAGATTTTTCCTCCTTTCACAGACTCCATGACCCAAGCAATCCACTCCTCAGAAACCCTTTCCCAACCATAACTTCCTCCAGAAAGTACCATCTGTCCCTATCGTATGCCTTTTCAAAGTCAATTATCAAAATGAGACCTTTATGTTTAGTTCTGCCTAATTCATGTAGGACTTCATGCTGGACTACAACCCCCTTTAAAATATTTCTCCCCCTAACAAATCCTGACTGTTTCCTGCCAATAACCTTTGTAACGGATGTTGAGCTCTTTCGTCTAGTGTTAGTATTTAACCTGTAGCATTCACATATATTTTTTTGCCCAAAAAAAACCAAAATCTGAGATATCGATTATTCGGGCCAAGACATCATTGTTCCGACATGGCAGCACATTGTACTTGGATGTACTCAGGTTGATTTCCTCAAACCTGAAAGGATGTACTGTGTTTCTCTCTGATCCTGAACAGGTTAATTAAAAGAGTGGTCCACAAATGGTTCATGAAAATTTAAAACAGAAAAGGCATGTCGACGAATTCTTTTTGTTGGACACTGCAGGGACAAGCAGCTATGGAGCCCCGGGGATCATCCACAAGCTGACGGCACATTTGCTACACCTTGCCTCTGCAACTCGCCCATGACACTGTCTACCGAAGGGGGCTTCAGTCCCAGGGGCAGTGGCAGCCACGGTTTCGTTAAAACATCACCTATTGCTGCATCTATGCTCTCACTTGACTGAAAAATACAAACAAAAAGAAAAAGAAAGGCCGAGTTGAGAGTGCCCCATGCAGAAATATGAGTATTGTCTGAAACATGTCAGTACAACTTCGCTTACTGGCTGTGTCTGTAGCTGAAGCTGCGTATCGAGTGTTGGAGGAACGAGAGGTCTGTACATTGGAGGTGTACATGGCAAAGCACCCCTCACGGGTGGAGCAGGGAAACGCTGAAAATTAGGACATCACAAAGTTCTTATTAGAGAATAATACTATCTATGAAGTGCCAATTTCCATTTTTTTTAGCATTGTTGATGAACATGAACCATTACCGCTGCTGGCATTGGCACTGCCACGCAGGGAGTCACCTGGCCCGGCATGTGTGCAGGCCCCTGATAAAACGAAATCCGGCCATCAGAACACTAGCTAATCTAGCTCCCTTATGAAGTTAACTTATGATGCATACATACCCTCATGTAAGCATGGTGCCAGAACGCCGGGTGAGATGGCGGCGGCGGAGGAGCCCACGGCGGCGGCGGGGTGCGGGGCACGAGATGCCGAGGCCACATTGGCACCCGGGGTGACTCCACCGTTGGCGTTGGATGGCCCCAGACATGCAGCGGCCTTCCGAAGTGTTGCATCGGATGAGGAGGAGGGGGCGGCGGCGGCGGTGGCGGAGGGAAGCCGATGGTCGCCACAGTCCACGCGTTACAATCGGGCCTCTTCACGCCATTGGGG